>NC_041400.2:131688119-131970619 GCF_900747795.2 Erpetoichthys calabaricus | reverse complement strand
AGGGAGTACAGAAGAAGTTAGATACTGTATGGCAGAAATGAGAATGTTGAGATGGATGAGTAGAGTTACAAAAAAAAGGACAAAATAAAAAATGAAACAATCAGAGGTAACACAACAGTGGGAGAGTTCTCCAAGAAAGTATAGGAACGTTAAGTTGAAGTGGTATGGACGTGTGATGAGGAGAGACATGGGCAAAAGAGTGATGGAAATGGAAGTACGGGGGAAGAGAAAGCAAGGGAAGCCAAAGAGGAGGAGGATGGATAAACTAAAAGGAGATCTGAAGGAAAAGGACTTGACTGGGGAGGAAGTGCAGGGCCGAGTTGTTTGGAGAAGGTTGATCAGGCACATCGACCCCACATAGAAGTTGGAAAAGACGAAGAGGAAGAAGATGATGAATGATGAAGGGCTTGCTTTATCTTTGTTTAAAAGGGGGTGAATACTCAATGTGATCAATTATTTTGTTTTTTTATATTTGTAATTATTTTAGGCTACTATGCACAGATCCATTTTCCAAATGGTGAATATTTTCTGTAGGTGCTGCACGTACCACTTTTTGACGTCTATGGCTTTGTGTGTCACTGTTTCCTACAAAGAAGTGGTTTGCCCTCCGTGGATGCCCTCCATCGCTCTTCACAACGTGTAATGATGTGTAACACTTTGGTCACTGAAGCACCTGCCTGTAAGCATCAGCAGTTACACACCTGTCCAGGTCACTGGGGCCTCTCCTGCCAGTCATGTTGGCCTGTAGCTACAGTGCACCGTGTTAAGTGGACCACCAGCCGACACAGATCTGTGGTCACTTCATACTCCCATCACTCACTGATGATGGCAGTTCAGGTCTTATCCTTTTGAACTCATTGATTCTTGTTTGAGTTACCACACTGTTGACTAGGTACTGTAAGATACTGGGGTCACTCTGCTGAGGTGGGAGTTTGTGTGAACCTTGAAACATAACATGGCACTCTTATAGCCTGTGAGTCCCATTAAAGGGCACAGGGGGTCAGAACTTTTCAGGTGCAGAGTGAGGCCCAGTCCTGGATGGGAATGTGGCAGTGGCAAAGTGGTCAGTGTACCCCACCTTGAGGGTGAGAGGTCAACACCCGGTGTGGGTTGGCTCCAGCTGCCACAACATCCTTGAACCCAAAACCATCAAGAACATGACTGGGATGAACCAGACACATGTGAAGTGCTTATAGTGCTTTTAATTTAAACAAGCAAGTGTTCAAACAGTGCAGTGCTGCTTCAATAAATAAAAACTATAATCCAATCAAAGGGCGGTTTTAAATCTAATAATATGAGTCATTTATTAAAACAAGGTCACATATCCAGAGGCACAATCCCTAGCTGCAGTGTCACCACTTTGAACCTGACATCCACCGACAAGGTGCAGGCAAACTTTAAAATCCGACTTGTGTCCCTCGCTGCCTTCCTTCGGTGTCCCAGGCCCCTTTTCTCACACCGCCACTCCTTGGCCTCTGCACTGAGCATGTGGCCATTCCTGTTCCAGTGGGGGCTCAGCAGGAGTGACCTCCACGGGTCATACCTGAGCGCCTGCCTCCTCTCATCTGTTGCACCAGCTCCACTATCACTCTGCCCTTCCTCATGTCACTCTCGTTTTCTTCATTTTAACCGCCGTCTTCAAACCCAGAGAAACCAAAAAGTGTAACTGTAATGCCAAGTGTCCTGGCAGAAATTGTTAGAGTCCGTCCGTCTATTTCATTCCTTCATACACATAAAAAAACATTAATAAAAGCAAAAGCAGGGTCCTGATTGAACAGAGCAGTTTATTTATGAACTTGCAAGCTTTTTTTGCTGTTTATGTTTTCTTTAATAGACCCACAAGATGTGAAAGGGCAGAATGATTACCGGCCCAGAAAACCTACAGAGTGCTGCAGATGACATATTGCAAGTTTTCAGAATTTCACTCTTGCCGCCGTCAGCATCCATTAATAATGGGAACCAACAGAAAAGAAGCGAATGTGTACAGTAGAAGGAGGTTAAAATATAAAAGTAAAAAAGACACACACATGTGCAGCTAGAGCCTACAACAGTTTCTGGGTGGGATTTGAAGAGGACGAGGCCAATAGGAGTCCTTACCACACTTGGTAAGGTTTGACAGAGAATGCGGCCGTGGAACAAGCGAGGGGACCCGCTGCCGATATACCTTAAGCTGGGCATTTGGATTTTTAAAGGTGGACACGAATAAATATACAATTAAATAAATCCTGCCCTTGGTTCTAATAAGTATTTTAATAAAAATAAAACACTACAGTCTAAAGAATGTAAATGAAATAAAATGCATGAATGCCAAGTGACTCGTTAATCAACCAGAGAGATTAGCACCACAGACGCCCAGCACACCACAATGTCAACAGAACAAGACCCCATGTGTCAGACACGCCAAACTGGAGTTAACCAAAGAACACCAAAACAAAAACACAAACATTCATTAGGATTAGAACACCATGCTGCAGGCATAACACGAGACAACGTTAATCAAATATTACACATAATGTAAGCGGTAGCATAAGTTCACTATTTTTCAAGTCAAAGTTATTTCTTCACAATCACAGTATTAATTTATTTGCCACTTAAAATTTTAGAAATATCTTGTCTGTTTTTGCAGCTTACAAAGGGGACAAAGGGTACACAGGGTACACAGGTCCATAGCTAATTAAAAAAAAAAGCCTTAAAACTTACCAAACACGTCCATTGCGTAAGATGAGAATGTTATCAGATATTCATTTACGTCCCTGTAGAACGAAATCCAAACTATTTGCATTTCTTCAAGGAGCGCTATACCTTCAGCCATCAGACTCCATAATGAGTCTCCCCCTCGGCCATGGTGCTCTTGTTTCCTGTGTGCTGAATGGTACTGAGCTGTTTTAGCAGACACCTTAACAGATGAGGACACCTTGGGTCACATGCTGTGCTAATGGCCGACATCTTGTACTGTAAAACTGTAACTTAGAAGGATGTGCGATTCTAATCCCTACACACTTTGCTCATTTATTTATACTCTTGTTTGTATTTCTACCTTGTTAGCATGCATAAAATTATATAACTCTTGATATTTGTGGCTTTTCGTGTTTGCTACTGTAACCCTGCAATTTCCTTCAGGAATAATAAAGTTGCTACACATGGCTTCCTCACTGACATGCCTGAAAAACGAGTGCTGCACCAACCAGTGACAGAACGGAGTGGAAGCTAACCTATTAGTTACTGATTCCGGTGAGATTGTGCCATCCTTGTTCTTTTAGATCTTGCAGCAGCGTTTGATACAGTAGACCATAACATACTTATTTCCCACCTGGAGCATTGTGTGGGCATTAAAGGTACCGCATTGGAGTGCTTCAAACCATACCTGTTTTTCTGTCAACATTGGTGACTGTACCTCCTCCTCAGCATCTCTCCACTACAGAATACCCCAGAGATCTATCCTAGGGCCTCTCCTTTCTTCCATATACACTTGTCCCCTTTATAAAAATACGGTCTTGCAGACGACACCCAAACATTCTTGCCTTTTAAAAAGAAAGATAACCTTTCAAAACCATTGTTGGACTGCTTGGAAGACATCAGATCCTGGATGGCCTTGAATTTTCTTAACTTTAACTTTGATAATAAAATCAATGTCCCTATTTTTCGACCTAGTGGAACCAGTGATTCCCCGTATTTTAACCTAGGTCCTTTGAAACCTTTTGTTTAATCCCCTGCAAGGAATTTTTGGTGCAATAATGGATGATGATTCTAAAATGGACAATCAAATTAGCTTGGTGAGAAAGTCAAGCTTCTTCCAACTAAGACTTTAATCGAAAGTCGAGCTCTTTTTATTATTTGATGATTTTGAGAAACGTATCCATGCTTTTATCTCATTGCGTCTCGATTACTGCAATGCTGTGTACTCTAGGGTCAGTCAGGCTTCCCTCTCCTCCGTTCAGCTGGTACAGAACACTGCAGCACGTCTCTTAACAGGCACTAAGAAGTGTGACCATGTCACCCCAATACTTGCATCCATCCATTGGCTTCCAATACAGTTTAGAATATATTTTAAGGTTCTCATTTTTATTTTCAAAGCTATAAAAGGATTGGCCCCCATCTGCCTTAAAGACCTGATTGTTCCGTTCACCCCAGCAAAGTCCCTCAAGAATGCTGGTTTGTTTCTGTTGATTGCCCTAAAGGCTAGGCTGAAACAGAGAGGAGACCAGGCCTTCTCTGTCTGGGCTCCTAAACTTTGGAATGATTTACCCCTGAATGTTAGGATGGCCCCCTCACTACCTGCTTTTAAATCTTGTCTTAAAACTTAACTTTTATTCCCTGGCTTTTAACGCTGCTTGAGAGCTGTTTGTCCTGATTGTGAAATTATCTGTCATTTGTTTTATTTATTGTTATTTAAATTCTTACCTTATTGTGTTACCCTATATATGGTCTGTGCAGCACTTTGGGTTCAATTCCTGTTCCTTTAAAGTGCTTTATAAATAAACACTAAATTAAATGAAATTCAGATAATGGGAAGATGGACGAGTTAGGGTGTGTGTGAATGTTGGGCTGTGGCTGTGTTAACAGAGCCTGGTGCCACCAAGACGCACCACGACCCCACCTGCAGCTCCCCATTGATCTTAATGTAAGCCAAATTCCATCCAAAGCAACCGGAGAGACTCTGTGCACGTCCTGATAGTTCTTACTAAGTGGCCCTGAGTTTTTTTGACAGATGGATCATTTCTGTTATTCTATCAGGTTGTAGATGGACATTTGTAACTTTAGGTTGAGTTCACTGTAGCTTAGCAAAGACAGGCTCGTCCTCCTGAGGATTTACAGTATTGCTGTGCTAGCTACATTATAAGTATGAAGACCTTTTGTCATTGCCATCATAAAACAGAAAAGTTAACAGGGATGAGCTTCAGCGATTTGATTTCAATTTGCTTCCCTTCTAGTGGCTGCAGTTTTTATTTGAACAAATTTTACAAATCTCAAAGCATGTGAGTAGCGTGTTGAAGAAGCAAGTAGGGTTGCTGCCTCACACCTCCAGATTCCTGGGGTTGAAAACTCCATGCATGTGTACGTGAGGCTATCTGACACTGGAGATCTGGTGCTTTGTGGGCGAGTGTGTCCTCTGATGTACTGATGGCCCATCATGCCTTGAGCTCAGTGCTACCAAGACAGGCTCCAGCTCCCCAGGAATGTAAAAATTGATAAATGTCATTCAGTAAACAGAAGTGTGGATAGAAACAATATGACGTTTTTAAATGTTCTTATGCACCCAAAGCAACTTTAGATGATGAATGAATGGGAAACTACAAAACAGGCTTCTGTTTCCTAATATGACAGACTCCAGTCCACAGAAATAATAAAAACATTCCCACATGGTGATGAAAAAAAAACACATGCGTTATGTGGAAGAAAGATAAGCCAAAGAGCAACTCCATCACTGGGATCACACACACTCAGGCCAATCTCAAACCGCAGGGTGCCAAACACAAAGAGCTGTGCCCGTGTTTATCAAGGGTCTCAGGGTATGAAAACGCTCCTTACTGGCTCCAAATTCTCCGAGAGACGCACTCATGATCCTACTTCTAGGAGGAAATGCATTTCAGCAGTTTTCTTAAATACATAAAGGACTGCTAACTTCACCAGGATTTATGGGAGCTCGTGAGGTGTGCTAACTTGCTAGGAGGTGCCAGAAGATGGCGTGGGTGTGGCGTTCAGGCAGAAATCTGGCCATTATTTTGGAGATACTGGACAACAGTGAACTTGTATAAACTTACAGATTTGACAGTGATGAAATGATACTCATAGCAAATCTTGTAGGTCACGTGATTGCTCCAGCTGCATGAAGAAGTCATGTGCTGTCAACCAAAATGACAGTGTTGGTGACCGTATGTCTTTTGGGCACAGGAAAAATGCAGTTTTGCAATAAAGATGATTTGGGTATGTCACAACCAACAGATTCTTGAATTTTGCACCAAACTTTGAACGCTCGTACAGCGCAACAGGTAATATGCAGATTTATACATTTCTGCACCACTCTACATGAGACTATGTTAATGCAAGCTGCGTTCACTCAGGGCGCTGGTTTTCTTGGGGTTGTTGGTGCACATATAGATCATTGCCCCCAAGTGTGAATGAGCACGCAATTGTGAATTGAGTATCAACACACGGGTGGTCAAGGAATACAAACTGTACTGTAGTAGCCAGCATATTAAACTGAAGACAGGTAGGACATGATGGGTGACTGACAGTGAAATGTCACACAGGTACTGTATGCCAAGCTCTGAACCCCTGGAACATTCATGTCACACTTTACAACACCTGAAGGTTCAAGATGGCAGGCAGACTCCTGGAACATTAGATACATAAAGCATCGCAGAAGTTAAGAGGGGATCATGGAGGTAGACAGACATGACATGACAGTGTGAAAGACGATCAAAACACTTCTGTTTATTGAAGGAGCTTCTGTAACACGCCAAATAACCCCCTGGGGACAAAAGAAAGTTGAATAAAGAAAAAGTGCCAGAATAGCTGTGGCTAGTATCAATAACTGTGACCTTACAAGGTGTGGCCATAACAGTCAGAAAGTACGACTGTGGACCATTCTTTGTTAAATACACATGGTCGCTATCAAGCTTTACTCTCAGTCAGTTTGCGTGTCTCGGTCATTCCATCTCAGTGCTCCTTACAGTGTTATTCTTCATGTTGTTGCAAAGCAGCATCAGTAAGGTACAGCTTGGCAAAATATCCTATCCTTAATATTCAAAGAAGAAGAAGGAAAGTTCATTATTACTATTAATATCTTTATATTGATAGTATCAGAAAACTACAAAACATCACAAGTGCCATGTGGGCGCTCAGGGTGCGGTAAAATCTTGATGTCATCTCACTCTCTTGACATCATTCACTCCTGTTCCTTGCTGGGAGTGGGCGTGGAATGCTTCGTAGCTACTTCTCACGTCCTATGCAGAGTTAAGACAAATTCTTATCCTCATCAAACTGTTAGTGCAGTTCCTAGGAGGAATTCTGAAATGCTTGATAAACTCAGGCACAGGCCATGATCTGAGCCCAGACTCATGGAGCTGTGAGGTGACAGCATGAAGCACTGGGCCAACTGAACTTTCTGCGGTAGCTAAGGAACTGCGGTGTACCAGGAGGCCAAACCGACCTGCCTAGACGGCGTTAGGGAGCCCAGAGTTCAGTTCAGCTCAGGGTCAGTCAGTATGGGTGGATGTGTGTCCTGCAAATTTCATAGTTTGGCCTTGTGCTACCTTGCAACCCTGAATTCAATTAAGTAGGTTTAATTATATATTTTGTAGCGGTCCGGTGCCGCTAAGATTCACACTGTCAAGATGACGGTGATTTATTTATTTTTTATAGTGGATCCCAGGGACGTTCCCAGCCTTGGCTCAACCTGAAGATGGATGGATGGTTCAGGAGCGCTCCTTTTCTTGCGGGGAAGCCAATGAATCCATAATCAATCTGCAGGACACAGACAGAAGACAATCCAGACCCCAACAATGAATACAATCCAGGACACAAAACTAATTACAGCTTTTAAACAACACAAGGCAGTCTCACAGGTAAACGGAACACAAAATACAACAACAAAACACACTTTTTTTCCCTTTGCCACCTGCCCTCCTTTTAAACTCCTTTGACCACCTTTGACCCCAACAGCCCCTGCAGGGCCTGCTGGGAGATGCAGTTCTCACTAATAGCAGCACTGCTACAATTTAATTATATTGGATGTTAAAGTGCAATAAAGTTTCTATGTAAAAGAAATTGCAGATCTCTAGCAATTCTATACTCACTTATTACATTCCTCCTATTTATTGACTCAACTTGCATCCATTGATGTCAAAATACATCACTGACAGGAGCAAAGGCACACAGGCCCTCGAGGTCCAAGGCTATCTACGCCATGTAGGACACACAAAGGTGGATCTTTAAATTTCATTAGAGGACAAACCGATGCCCTTCAGTATAAGTGAAATTTCACCAACAGCCAAGTTCTTCTCCCGCAGAGCTTGAAGCTCGAAGCTCTTAAACCGTTTCTAAAGTCTCTTTGTTAACTTTCAATCATGTCTTTAATGACTGTGCACTCATTATTCACACTTTGTTCCTATTTCATTATCAGGGAAATAAGCTCACCAGACAAAAAATTAGTCACCCCTGACAATCTTATCTAATAATGTGCAAAACCTCGTAACACTGAAGAACACCTTCAATTCTGGCTGGCATGGAAGCCACCAGTTTGTAGGCGACATCAATTTTCATCCTCTCTTCCAGCACCAAAATCTGCTTCATTGTTGCTCCAAATAGTCTCACAGATTTTCTATGGGACTTCAGTCTGGGGTGTTTGAAGGCCAGTGAAGACGAGAGAATGCTTTGGAATGTTCTTTACGTTGGTTTTCATCTTTGAAGGCAGGGTAGCCATTCAGTGCTCACTCTGAGAATGAAGCACAAAAGATAACATTTGGTCATCCAGCATTCCAATGCAGCCTTTCTAGTTCTAGTGCGTCATCACTTCAACCAAAGGACACGTTTCCTTGTAATTGAAAAACACCCCTAGAACATCAGTGAGCTGTCCTGCTTGAACAGCATCTCACACAAAGTCCTCATGGAAGGCTTCATGTGGTTTATGATGTACCCATCATCTTGCATTATTCATGTTCAAGCAGACCAGGTAACACATTTCCAGACGTCAACAGTCCACCATTTGTGGCTTTGCACCCACTGTAATAGTGCAGCTTTGTCAATAGCTATTAACAAGAGACTCTTCCGTCTTGATCTGCTCCAGATACCAATGGCATTCAGTTTCCTTCCGAGTGTTCATTCAGCTTGCTGTAGGCCTTCACTGACTGTCTGCTGCAGTCTTTGACTGATGGCAAAGTGATTTGCTGTCACAATTCATGATGAACGGTGATGGCCCCCATCTGTGAGCACCATCTTTCAACCACAGTTCAAGTGACAATTAGCATTTGACCGCAATGTACGACACTGCTGAAAACCCCACTGGACCCATTTGACACATCCATAAAATTGGTAACTTACTGTACACTGTGACCCTTGGCACAGCTGAACATCATAACCCCCTTTTCGCCAGTCATTCGTGTCTATTGTGCAATCCATTTCTTATGGAGAGAACTAAACACATGTGGCATACCACTACTCCTCGTCACTCGACGAACTCATAGCACATAACACAGGAATATGTAGGATGGCAAACTGGAGTGCCTTCTGCTGACTCAAGACACCAACACTGGCTGGCATAAACAAATAGAAAATTATTGAAGAAAACATAAAAATTTCCACTGACTTCCCAAAGTATAGGCAACACAGTAACAGCTGAGCACATGCCACAAAACTCCACTTCCACTTCAAGATGAAGCTCATTATGTAGACCTTATGGTCAAACTTTTTCTTTGCTTAGGGGTCTGCCTAAACCAACTAGCTCCTGGGGATCAAACAAAAACAGCAGCATGGCGCTGAAGAAAAATGAAAAAAACAGCAGCCAAAAAGATACAATCAGAAGCACCACAAAAATCAGATATATAAAAGAAAATAATGTGCTAAAAGCACTAGCAAAGATGTATAAAGTAGTAGAAAAAAAGATGCAAATAAGCACGTAAAGCATGGCCCGTCTTGATCTTTAACTTTAGGGAATTAATTTGACATGTCTTCGATATACATCTTATTTTTGATGCGAAGTAAATTATTTTTTGTATCAGTTATGAGACTTATGTGCTGCCATTTTGTGCATTGCTTTAGGTTGTGTTTGCCACTGTTCTGTACTCCCTTTAACAGCTGAGGCTCTTTTTGTTGTAGATGTTATCTGCTAGCAAATATTTAAGACTGACAGTTGTTATCAGTCCTTGACCAAGTTTCTGGATAAAAAAATTAAATGAACACATTACTAGTGAGATAGAAAAAGATAAGTGAAAGTGGTGTGCAAAAGTATTCAATCCCCTAGAAAGATGATGAAGAAAAACTCAAAGGTTAGTGTTTGCATAAGTATTCAAGTCCTACACATCAGTACTTTGTCAAGAACCCTTTTGCTGCAATAGCAGCTTTAATTTTTTTTGGGGTAATTATGTCCTTCTTTTACACATTGTTCAGGAGTGATTCTTCCCTATTCTTCTTGCCAGAATTTATAGAGATCCTCTAGGTTAGTGGGATGGCATCTCTGGACAGCAGTTTTCAAACAATGCCACACATTCTCAATAGGGTTACAATCAGGGCTTTGACTTTGCTATTCCACAACATTCTCCTTCAGTCTTTGAGCCATTCCAGTATCGCTTTGGCCTTCTGCTTAGGACAAATTTCTACCACACCATAGGTTCATAGCAGACTGGAATAAGTTCTCCTACAATATTGTGGGGTATTTGTGTCCATCCATTGTCCCTTCAACTTTGACAAGATTGTCCGTACCAGCATATGAAAAGAATCCCCATAGTATGATTCTGCCACCACCATATTTCACTGTAGGTATGGTGTTTCTTGAGGCTTGGGCAGTGTTAGTTTTACACCTCATATACCTCTGTGAACAAAAAGTTCTACTTTGGCCTTATCTGACCATAAACACCTTCTCCCACATCTTAACTGAGTTTTTCTCATGCTTTGTAGTAAATACCACACGCCTTTATATGGACCTTCTTAACGAATGGCTTTATTCTCGCTGTCCTCCTGTAGACGCCCGTTTTATGGAGAGGTTTTGAAATAGTGGACCCAGGCACCTTCACTCCAGTTTCAGACAAAGAGCATTGCAGACTTCTGAAAGTGATGGTTGGATTTTTAGTAGCCTCTTTCACCAGTTGATGTCTTATACTGATGTTTAGTTTCGAGGGATGGCCTGTTCTAGTAAGAGTCTAGGTGCTGTGATGAACCTTCCACTTTCTAATGATGGATCTGACAGTGCTTAATGGGACATTCAAACTCTGATATTTTTTGTAGTCATTTCCCGACTTGTGAGTTTGTTTCTCATATCAAATGAATGCTCCTTTACCTTCACTTTTGCAGTGACTGTCCAACAAAGACTACGGCCCTTACAAAGGGTATTTTTTATTTCCAGAGAGAGATTTAATGGACTCGCAAGTAGTACCTAATTAGGTTTGATTACGGTCAAATGACTGTCATCTTTGTGTCATTTGTGATTAATTTGTCAGCTATATAAACCTGGAGCTTCCAAAGGACTATGCAAACACTAACATCTACAGCAAATGGTTTACTCTGATTTTGGAAATCTCCTGTTACAGCATAAGAGTTCACATTAAAAAGATTGAATGGATAAATGTGTACAAATCTTTTGTCAAGCAGAAAATTATGAAGACTTTCAAGGGGATTAAATACTTTTGCACGCCACTGTACATTATACATTTCAGCCCTGGCTGGGCTTCAAGTGTTGTTTTTAAGTCTCTTTTCTTCAGTTTTAATTCATTTGTTTATGTTTAAAGCGTTGGTCATTTTCTTACTATGTACTTGGGTATCTCATTTTATGTTTCATGTGTTTTGTGGGTGGTCCCCCAAAAGGCAGGGCCACATTCCCATCACCATCAAGGGACTGCCCTATAAAGGCGGAGGACAACCCGCAGCATCTTGTGGTTCATTGTGAATGCTCTTGTGGTCCTGGGGAGTTCCTGTGCCTATCGCTCTTTTCATTATTGTGAATTACTGGATTTGTGTGACCTTTCACTTGCCTTTTGACCATGCTTGGATTTATGTTTTGGGATTTCCTATTCTCAAGGCATTGCCTTCTGTGATTTTTACTTTGTGGTCCTTGAAGTTTATTATTATGCCACAGAGAATTTTTGTGTTAATAAATCTTTTTATATTTATAAAGATCCTTTGTTGCCCTTTATGGTGACTACCTGGGGTATGAGGTTTTCTTTCTAGTGGGCATTCTGAGCTGATTTGACAGTTTTTTGTTGCGTTTGTTTCAATTGTACCTTATCTGTTGTAACTAAATCTGCTTTTGACCTTTGCCCGTTTAACTACTTTTTGCTTTGCTCATTGGCAGCTTGATTTCTGCTCTATCTTTAATAATTTTAGTCCTTTGAGATTTGAATCATTGTAACTCACAACAGGACTATTTGAATCATTCTGAGTAAGGTCCAGATTATCGTAATTATATCAGTCAAGGGATCATAATATTTTCTCTAAAAAAACACCGAAAAGGCATAACTTGTCAATTTCCCACGTTGTCGTGATGCTCCAGGTAGTTTTGGAATTAAATGTTGACATTTATTTAAATTAATTAATATTACTTTATATGACTGCAATACCACGTTAATATTTCATTTCATAGTGTTTACAATTGCCATGGCAACTACCAGTCACATGACCTGTGATGTCACAATGTGAACAGTATAAAACATGACCGTGCATTAAGTCAGCATCTAAGCATTTGATTTGATTGCTTTGCTTTCAATGCCACGTAAATATTTTTGGACCGTGATTGTTGAGAAGAGATTTCATACTACCTGTATATGGTAACAGCAGTTTTGGAAGATAATGGAATACACACAGTAGTGTAATGGGGACGACTGTAATTTAATAAACAAAACTCAGGACAAGTAACAAGAATCAAGGTCAAAGAGAAGTGTAGTAATTCATAATCTAAAAAGACTGCATGTAACTGGTGCCAAAGAATATGATATGCAAATTGTAATCGGAGGACAGAGAAAGTTGTCATAATCAGTAAACTCAAAACTAATAATAAGACATGATGCAAAAGGTTTCTTCCTTCTGTGAATTTAACATTGGATGACAAGCGAGTGCGCGACACGTGACTTTTATCTTATCACAGTAATCCGGACTTCATTCCAACTAGCAGCATGAGCGCCTGCCTGCTTTAATTAGTTCCTCATGGATTTAAAGAGTACAGTGCCGTAAAACAGACAAGGTAAAACTGCCTTAAGCAGACAGCAAAGCAAGCTCAAAAACACAAAGAAACATATTACATGCAAAAAAGTGTAAAGGCACAGTTAGAGAAAGCTTTAAAATAAAACCAACTCAGAAGAGTGAGCCTGGTCATTTCAACAACATTAGAAGAACTCACAATCTGATGGCACTTTGGGGTCTTTTCATATGGGGACCCAAAATGGTAATCAAGACCATAAGACATTACACCCCCATTATGTGACCATAGTCACACCCATGGTGCCAAGATATACCAGCCATCCTGGATTCTTGAAAACAATGAAAGATTGTCAGACATTGGAAAAAAAAAAAAGAAAAAGAAAAGAAGAATAAATAAAATAGATAAATGAAAACATAGAAGAAGCCCAAAATGAGCTTAACTAATTGAGGAACATTACACCCATCTGTGAAGCCTTGGTTGATAACATCCTGATGTTCATCCAGAATAGCTGGTACATCACAAGTTCACCAGTCAAACAACCTTAAAAAAACTAATATAAACAAATAAGCACAAAAACTGTGCAAATGTAAGATACACATCATGTAATCACTCATATTCAGCCACACATGATGAACATTGAGATGCCAATTAAACCAACACACACACATCTTTGACCTCAGAAGTACACCTAGAACACTGGGAGAACTTGCAAATTGCACAGATGGTGGCGAGGTCAGGACTGAAACTTGGACTCCTGTCAGGCAGAAGCACTAACAGGGGTGCACTGCATATCCAGTAGCAAACCAACAAGCCCTTACATTTAAAGGGGGAAGTGAAAGCACATGAAGAGAAACCCCGGAGCAGGAGCCCATTTGCCTGCCAAACTACTGCACTAATCATCACACTATCAAAGGAGCATCATGTCACGTTTGTTTTGCTTCAGGATAAAAGCTGCTGAAGGAGAAGCAAGTGTAACAGCAATACTAATTAATCACTGCTTTAGGAGGTAAAAAAAAAAAAACAAAATACAAGACTTCCTATTTCAGGCTTTTAGTAATTTGACAGATCTGCCACAGGAAATTCATGGTTACCTCTAAAGTGTGTGATGATTTCACTGGCAGAAAATGAAAATATTGTAGAAGAAGAAAAATCAATGTCATAACTCATTTTAATAAACAAGAAAAGGGTACAAAATGTAAGCTTTGTTTTCTTAAAAAACTGCAAACTGTAATAAATAAATGATAATATATTGCAGAGCTCTGACATTTTCTTTAGTTTTTCATTTAACAGATTAACCTTTTTCTTGCTGAAAACATTTGCTTTCTAAACACATTCTCAACAATAAATTATGATACAAAATGTGGTATTGATACATACTTAAAAGATAAAAAAAAAATGAAAGAAAAAAACATAAAACATTTGTTGGATATACACTTTATACACTGTAATGACTGAACAGTTCCTCAAAGACGCTTTGGAAAAAATATAAACATAAATAATGGAAGAATATTTACAGGACAATTAATTTAACAAGGTGTTTTAACAAACAGTATGCAATCTATATAAACTAAAATGAGTAAAGTAAAAAAAAAAAAAAAAAATACTAGCAAGCAGTTTGTTCTTTCTTTCTTTCTTTCTTTTTCTCTTTCTTTCTTTCTTTCTTTCTTTCTTTCTTTCTTTCTTTCTTTCTTTCTTTCTTTCTTTCTTTCTTTCTTTCTTTCTTTCCTTTTACTAACCTCATCTGGCTGGACACTTAGTGAATGTTGCCCAGCTGCTCACGAAAAACACAGCAGTTTGAGTTTCCTTGGAAACCCATTTAGTGGGCATCTCGTTTGTGTGTTTAAATAAATACTTTTTATCTGATTCATATTCCAAAATGATCCCCCATCCAGGTCAGATGTTTTGATCCTAGGGTTAGTGGTGTGGATTAGCCATAGTCATTTCAGAAAACATTCCAAAAATGTATTTTGAATTCTGCTTCTGTCTGCATTGAGATAACAGGCTCAATGAAGGATGCCATACAAAATAAAGGGTGAATGAGTGAAAACTGTGTGTGTGTAGAAATGTAATGTTACATTTTCTACACATACATCATAACACAGACTTCTTTCTTTATAAGCTGTTATTCTGAAAAAGTGACCCTCCAAACAAGACTTATAGAGCACTTAAGTTTCCATTGTTAAACCAAAATAGCTACCACAGATGAATATTATAGGTGCAGTACATTGCTGATGGCAGTGAGACCTAATTGTACCAATTACATAACAACATATGGAAGGAGCTGTAAATTCTTCACTTCTGCCCACATTCCGATGTGCCTTTTTATGACTGCAATAACTAGGTAGCCGAGTGCACAGATCAGGCTCGGGGCAACTAAGCCATTCCGATCAGAAAGTGCAGTAGTTCAGCCTGTCTTTAAACTGACAAAGTAAAAAACACACACATTTCAAAAACACATACAGTATATATATGTTCTGTAACTCGATTAAGAATGAAAAACAAAAGCGAAAAGACTTCAAGTTGTCAATGAGTCCAATCTGAATAAAAATGGTTGTACAAATAAAATCAAACAAGGTTTCATGAGAAAGACAGACCAGAATGAAAGATTGACCTCTAAGTGACAGAACGGTATGGTTACTATAAACTGGAGAAATATATTGTTACATATACAATTAAGAGTGACAAAAAAGAAATAATTAAAACAAGCGTTGAATGACTACTGCAGTTACATTTGTCCATTTTAATATATTACCATCACTTTAACATTGTGAAAAAATTTCCTTTTAAATATTTCAGTTTTATATTATTATCTTGTAATTTTATATAAATATATATACATAGGTTTGCATGGATGTGTGAAAATACTGTGTATATCTATCCATATACACACACATACACACATTACATGTAAACAATAGATAATATTAACATATATGCAAAAATGTTTTTTTTTCCTTTACAAAAAAAAGCTGATTTTAACTTTGATTATATACCTTTAAGGATGAAGCTTCTCTCCCAGTTTTCTTTCTGCCACATACATAAGCAAACATTTTCAGGGAGAAATAAAAATTTGTGAATCCTGATTATGTAAGTCTTTAAAAACTGAAACAGTATTATTCTGGGCCCCAAAAATTGAATACTTTTTTTTTTTTTTTTGAAGCGAAACATACACAAAGCTGCAATATGAAGAGGTTATTCATTTAAATGTTAGTCTTTATTTTAACACCTCTTTTATTTTGCCCTGCCTCAAAACCGCAGGTACTATTAGCAGCCTTGTGATCAGAGGACCGATGGTGGGCATGCTGACCCAGCTGGGGTACATACACACACATTTATTCGACAGGTACTTAAGGAACAATGTCATCTGCTCTGATACATTTGGCTTGACTCTTGCATTCTTCAACTAACAGAATGGCTATTTGAAAATATAAGTTGTCCCCGCCTGGTCACACATATTAATTTAAACTGAACTGAACAAAACAGTTATGCACTGGAGTTCAAAATTCTGTTAGTCTTACCAAATGGGGGAAAAACGATATAAAGAAACAGGCTCCTGATCATAGTGGGGGAGTGTTTTGTACACCAGCAGTAATACAATTCATCAACTTTGCTGCTCGCTGACTTGAAAGTGAAGAACAAAAGAACACCACTCATCCACAGATCCATTTAATAGAAAGCTCAGTCCAGTTGATGGCCACATGAAATCAGACATCTTTTTGCCACGGACTCAAGGCAAGAAGTCTCCTTGAAAGAAAATTCTGTTGACTACAGAGTGCCCAGAAGCAATTTGTGAATGTCAACTGAACTAAGTGATCATAGTGTCTTTGGGCTGTGGGAGAAAAGTCCCATCAAGCACAGCCATGGAGCTCAACATAGCCAATAGTCAAGCGGTAACAACACTGGTTGCAATATAGTGCTTCCCAGCTAAACAAATTACATTTTTCATATTTAAAATGTTTATTCTGATAATCTATGTTTAATTTGATGATGCTGCCTTATAGGGCCTGCTATCCATAGTATAGTCCTGAAGTGGAATAAGCCAAACCACAAGCTGGATGGGTGTTCTGTACCCTCACTTTGTTTGCTTTTAGAAAGACAAGATCATAAAAGCAGCCCACAAGGTAAGCCCAAAGAAAAAGGCAATCCTGACATCTTGATGTACAGTATTTGTGTCTGTAGAATTGTGATGTGAATGATGAAAGGGTATGGCAGGATCTGTGAGAGATGGCTGTGCAATGCACCTGATAGGCATGGAACAATCACTAGTGGACAGGGATGGGGGAGTTCTAGTAGGGTCCAACTAGGAATGCTTCACTTTATTCATTTCATTTCACATTTCATTTTATTATTGCAAAAAAATGCCTGCATTTTAGGTACAATAGCATTAAAAGAAATAAATATCCCTGGGAAATGGTTAAAAAAGTAGAAGAAAAAAAATACAATTTACATATTAAGTTGTATTTTCATTTAAATTGCAAGTACAAAGAAAATCATACTCAGCGACCTTGCCAATAAACACTTCCAAGCAGCAAAAAAGGGAGACTTGTAAAGGAGGGAAAATTAGGGGAGAAGTTAAATAAAGTAGCACAAGTATACAAGCGTCCTTCCACAATTTTTTAGTTTGTCAGCATCAGAAGTTCTCATTTTGCTTGTCATTGAAACTGCTGCATGCATATTCACTAGAAATGTGCACTGCATGCATGTACTGGACGTGCAGTGGTACCGTATTCAGAGCCACTTAACAAACTTCTACTCTTGTTAACTGTTCTGTAGGCGTTAAGTTAGCAGTGCAGTGTACTTTTAAGGCTTGCTGTGGTATTGCATCACAGGCACCATCTTTACTCCTAGTAATAATTGCATAATAGGAGAATAAAGTATATTTGAATATTATCTGATGTAGCCATGCATGAAGAAATCCATCTGTTTTTAAGGTACAAATATCATAAGCGATAACCTGGCTGCATGTTACGTTCAAATTATAAGAGTTGAAACTAATCGAATACAGAACAGAAATTTTAAAATAGGGGGTAACACGTGATCATGTTTCAGAGTAAAATGTATGCAAGCTTTTGGAAAATTTCAAACCACCTGCTAAATGGTGCAAAACATACTGAGGGATATTAGTCTAAATGAACTAAGCAGGACATCTAAATATCAACTTAGTATATCTTGAGGTTCTCTGTAACTAGTTTCAATAAAGCTCAGTTTTGTGAAACTAACAAGACACTTATGAGTTAAATAACTAATTGCGGAGCAACAAGACATATGGCTCTACTTCAGTAAATATAACTGTTTGCCACTGGCATAAATATCTGCTTCGTTTCACTTAGGAGCTGTTAGTCTTTAGCTATTCAGAAAATGAGCTGCCATCTGTACTTGTATCATTTATTTAAAACATGAAGCAAACTACACAGAGTGCTCCAAAAGTCTTGCTTAGCCAGAGGTTAGTATTTTCTTACAAATGCTTGCAGTTTAATTTGACTTTAAGCTATGCAAAGTTTTTTTAATTGTTTATATGGTAACAGAAGGAATTTGTTAATTGCACATCATTATCAGACAAAAATTACATTTGGCTGTAAAAATTCAAATTTCTGACAATTTGTACACTTGATTGAGAAACTATTTGTAGCATTTGCCAGTATGTTTTTGGGATTCTTGCACATTGTTCATATGTAGTGAATATGCAAAATACACCTAACTACAGTAATGGAGAGCATGAAAACTGACGCAGATACCATCCAGCAAACTACACAGACATTTGTAAACTGATGTCTCATTTTTTAAAGAAAAAGGCAGTTTTGTCCTTTCTGTCAACTCTAGCATTGCTTAATTTGTGTGTTAAAAGATCATATAATCTTGCTAAACTGTGAGTCAAACGTGAGTCAGAGTCGATGTTTGTTAACGAACAGTCAGAATTCACACTCTTTATTTTTTCAATTATTCTCAAACATATACTTGTTATGCTGACCCACATTCATAAAAGCATCTACATAGGGAGCCAGAGGGCAGTTCTGAGCAGCACATTATGTTTGATAATTTCCTTGTGCAGATAACTTGTAGCCATTCTGCAGTTCAGAAGTGTGTGCTCATCCTCTATATGTGGACCATATTGAATGATCAATAAGATAGGAAGAGGGAAAACAAAAAAACAAGAAAAAAGTTTCAAAACCTCAGACACCGAGTTTGACTGTAATCAGTTAAACAGGGTAGAGTAGGCGACTCTGCACAACTACCAGACCTTTGCTTGCAATCTCAATAAGATGGATGGCTTATCCAATATTCAGTGTGCAACTGGACTAATGCACCACCAAACAAAGTGATGAATGGGTGTAAACTGGATTCAGGTTGAAAATAAATGTCTGCTGGACAACTTGCTGCACTTTTGGCTAAGAGCCCAAGTCCAGTGGAGTCCGAGAATCCAGGAAGGCAACATTACAAGATCAGACTCAAGAAGCATGACTATTATTATGATAAAATAAATAGCTTTATCTGGTTTCATACAGATTTTCATCAAGAAGTGATGAATACAACAAAAGTGAATTGCACTGGAAAGCTCAAAAGCTGTCTATGTAAGTAATTTACTGAAAGCAATGCATATGTTTCAAGTGGATGGCATTACCGAACAGTCAGCAATGAACCTCGTAAAATGGTTTATTAAAATGGTGGATTCAGTGTTTTTCCTTAAAATGTAATTATGAACAGCTTTAGGAGAACACCTGATAATGTTCAGTTCATGTTCTCATTTTAAGGGAACAATGGAATTAAATGAATCTGGAAAAACTGGATGCAAGATTAATATGCAGAGGTAAAGGGCAGGTACAAGTCACAGCAAGACAGAATCAGAACTGCTCTATGGTATCCTGCTGGTGTCATAAACATACAACTAGAAATCAAGTAAACATCCGGAGAAACAACATGCACTGGGCTTTATATTATATTTTATATAAAACAGTGGAGCAAGCCTAGGCGAAAAGGGTGGCAAGACAAAACATCTTGCCAGCCGCTTTTTTAAAGAAAGAAATGCTGTTAGGTGCCAGAATGGTCAAAAGGACATGTATTTGAAAATGTAAGGAAAAATTAACTTGTCATCTAAATATTCAGAAGGAGAAACCCCTGTGTCTTCACACGTGCACACAGTATATATTTTTTTCTTTTAATTGCATGCTTAGTCATGTGGTCTAAATTATAAAGCCATATGAAAAGGTTAATGCTTACTTTTTTGAGTTAGCTGGTTCTGACCATGGACAGTTTCATTTTTTTTAAGAATGAATAAGTTTGTGGGTGACGCTTAAGAACACAAAGGACAGAGACAGCTATACTACGGATGACATTACATGAATGAGTTGAAAGAAACAGAGAGAGAGAGAAAAAAAAAACAGCTTATGACCACGATTTTGCTAGTTTCAATTTTGCACTGTAATTTAATTTAAATAGTTAATTTCTTAATAACCAGAAGACACTGGTCAAAAGCCAAAGCAGCAAGTCATTTTCCACGGTATTGTTGCTGTGTAAATATGCTGGGGCACCACGCACTGAATGAATTCTGCATTAAACAGAACATAATACAACATAAAGGCACCGTAGATAGTCATCTCTATTGAAATACTGTAAAAATTGCTGTATATAGTATGGCACATTCATTCATAACACACAGTTTTAGATTTGAATATTTAATTTATAAAAGACTTTTTTGTTAAATCTACTAATGATAAAATAAAATAGTTTAATTTAAACTAAATGGGCTTCTTATTTAATACTTTTATAGAAAATTAAATTTTACTGGTGAATCTATATGTATTCTTTGTTTTATACAGCAATTGGATCTTGATTAGATATTACACCAGATAACCTTGCTTGCAATTCATCCTGTGCAGAAAGTTTTTGGCTTGTGTTAGTCCTGCTGCCCTCAGCCAGCCAGAATGTAGGCGCTGAATCAAGGTTCGTTGTCATAGGGTTCTGTATACTGAGAAAAGGTGTGTCTTCCCCAATTCTCTCATCTTCAGTCTCACTTTCTGAGCTATTGCTCACAGAGATCGAGTCACTGTCTGATTCAAGTTTATGCTGCCCATGGCCATTAGTTTTTGTTCTTTTTGCACGTCGACTATTGGAAACTTTCTTAACAGGCTGTTGCGCTGGAGCTTCATATTCCTGTGTAGTTTCATACTCATCATCTTCAACAATTCGCAGAGGACTGGGGGGTGGACTGTGGGCTTCATGCCCTTCATTGTAATGGGCAGAGTTCCGTTGCTGGTTGCTATTGCTATAGTCATGCCATTTCTCTCTCAACTGTGGAGGTGTCACCAAAAGCAGAGGCCTTTCTTCCTCCATGAAAGGACTGATTGCGACCGAAGGCATGGATGTTGCAAGACTGGACACCGACGGTGACATTTCTGAAGGTGGCAGGCTTGGACCAACTGGAGGCTGTAGATCCACAGGCGACAGACGGTTAGGTGTTGTCACTGCAGACATGTACCTATAAGTAAGGAAAGGGTAGTAAATTATCAGAAGTTCTGAATTTTAATATAAACTAAGTGCAACACCTATATAAGGACAATTTCAAAGATTTTTTTTTAACGTATTGACCATCCTGATGTGATAATTAAAATGTTTTTTCTATCAGAATATTAATGAGGGAATAGAATAGTGCATCCAACATAGCATGAATTTTAAAAAGTTCAAAACAAATTAAAGAATTCTTTAAAATCACTGGGTAAGTGTTTTTCAAAGGCATTTATTTCTAAGCAGGATGCAATTTAATTTTGTGGCAGCCCACCTAAGCCAACTACCCTTTTGCTTGCTAAACCTGTTTTACATCACATGCCTCAAAACAGCAGAATGCTGTTTTTCCTTACCTCTAGCTCAGTGGTGGAACCAAGAGGGCTGCAGTGTCTGTTTTCATTCCAATCGTTTATTAAATTAGCACCGAATACTGCTCTCTAGTTGAACAAACATCTTTAATTAACTAGCATTTTAGGATTCAGAACACTTAATTGCTTCTTTGTTTAATGTGCCAAACAATAAAATGATGCCAAGCGAGCCAACAGATGACAAATGAATGCAAGGGTTCAAATTTATCTCTTGAAAGACTAACATTTTCTCTATAACAAGTTCCTTAATTAGAAGTTCATTCTTGCTGCTAATGTAACATGTTATTTATCTTTTTGGACTGTTAAGGCTCTCACTGTACCTCAGCAGACATTTCCAAAACTTTTGATCTGTTCTGGTCCACAAAACATTTTGATGGTGCACTCAGAAGTAATATTTCTCAGATCTTCACTTTTATAAATTATGCCTGTGCATGTGCAGATCAATGGAGAATACATTGTCTCTATTTCCTTCAGCAATTATGTTATGACAAACTGGATGACTCAATAGGCTTCAAAAAGCTAGGAGGAGGAATTATTACTTTGTACAAATAATGACCACAAGCAAGTGACTGACATTTTCAAAACTAATTGTTTAACCCTGTGTTGTACCAAATTTGTACATCTGACCCAGAACTGTTGCAGAATTTTATTTTTCTTATATCATTAGTGTCTGTGTCATGTTGTTTGCTTAGGCTGCCATCAAGGGTTATGCATACATATAATGAGGGAGATTTCTGGTCCCCAATTTAGATAAGAATAAAATGAAGAAATGTTCAGGTTAAGGAAAAGCTTACTTTCTAGAACATAGCTTAAAGTGCAAAGAATCCTTGTTGTGGGGATAGACACTTAACTTTGCCACACACGTGCACATGGGAGAAAACTTATGGGCTCATATAATTGCAATTTCCTGCCGGAACAGCAGAGGACACTGTTGACTGATGCCTTTCTTCTTCCTCTCTCTGCAGACAGTAAGATTGACAGCCATAACATCTCTGACATCACTTCTGGTGCCCAAATGCATAGACCTGCCTCTTCCTACCTGGAGTCCGTAAGACCAGAAGCTCTTCTTCTACTCTTGAGCAGTCTACTTTAAGACTTGTGTCGATATGATACTTTCTTTTGCCTTTTTAACACGTTTGCACCTGGGTTTTCTTTTCATTATATGGGGTTAGTCTTTGGGTGCCTCAAAGATTTATGATTTTCTTTGCCTTTCTCATTACACTGTGTATTTGCAGCTGTTTAAATTCATAGTGGAGGGAAAAGGAGGTCAAGTCAATTTACAGTTCAAGTATAAACCAGTTTTACTTAAGGCATGACTAATGCACACAAGTGCTCAGCCATGAACCTCTACCAGCTTGCTAGGGCTTACTTTTTGTACTGGACTGGGCAACTATGTTCAGTGTATACAGCAAGCTGCTGCTACTCACTCAATAGTCCAGTGAACACAGACCTTGATGGAGTGGATAAAGACTCAATGATGTTCAAAAGATATGTACTTTCTGATGTCTTTACATAAACTAAATACCTTGTCCCATAAGTATTCTTTTATCAAATGACTGCATAATAGTTTTTTTTTGTATCTCTTACAAAAAAAAAAAAACTATGTGTATGGGGATGACTCCCAAATATTATTGTTGACCAATATGTCACTGGTTCTGACACATTTTTGATTTAGCTAAAGTTAACAAACCTTTTGTAGGAGCGCCGAGTATTTTGAAAGCAGTGGTATTCTTGAAGTTCACTACTGTCCAATTAACATTATCTTTCAGACAGATATAATTATCTACTAAACACCTTATAGTTTTGCTTCACTACTCACATTATATGTAAAGGACTTCATTTTAGTTCAGAGCAGTGGTTTAAAAAGGGTTTCACATATTTGTAAAGCTATATAGTACAGCTAACTAATTATTTCTTGAAAATTCTTTTCCAGTTTGTGGTTGGGATGAACCATAGTCAGGAACCAACCTTGGACAGTATTTCAGGATTACAGGCATGAACACCAGACTACCCATGGAAATACTGAACATAGATAAAGTATGGAAACATATGCTGCATCATTTTAAATATAATATTACTCAAAATCTGTACAGATTTGACCACAACACACATAAAAAATGAGTGGGAAGAACAAGAGAAAAGAAATTTGGGATAAGAAAGCAACATTCTGGGCTGTGGAGAAAGAAAATAAAATATGTCCTTTTCAGACTGGTACCAATAGATGGTCCAGATGAAAAATAATATGGTTTGCTAAATTCTCTTTGTATTGTTTTACTTTGTTTGTGTGTGGGTGACATAAAAAAATACATGCAGAATTTCAGTGTGTTTCGTTCATGTCAATACTAAATGCCAATATGGAGTTTTTTTTTTCTGGGACACTTATATACTGTATTATAAAGTACTATAAAATAAAATATTAAAAACTGGAACAACCATTGAACTTTCGTGAAGATTTATGAAGAAAAAAATCAGCCACTTTTTTTTTTAAACCAATTTGCATTAGAAATTGTATTGTTTCTACTAAACAAGCAAGAATCTTCCACGCTTCAACAGTCACGGCAGTCTGTTTCATTTCCTTTTTTAATTATAAATGTAAAAGCAGCTGATTCCAGACCATATTTAGAGCTCAGATTTTGCAGAACCATGATAATTAGAGATAAGCTTAAAAGATACAGCTTTACAAAACAATTATCTTTTCTTCCAATTATCATAATTCTACGCTTTGCTAACCAGTTTTATATCAAACATCAAAATTCATGAAATATATTTATTTGCCAATGCCTTTGAAATGGGAATGGAACATAGATACATTAATAAATTTTACACTTATGTTTCCAAATTGCAGTTCACTGCACACAAAGATGAACTTGAAAGGCAGTAATTAACCATTTAGAATGAAATAGTCTTCAGCATGACAATGAAGGTGTAGAAAATCACCACTAATTCATAGGCCTGCATCATATGGTGAAGACAAGACGACAAAACAATTTACTGTGTTTACTCAAACAATAACCGCTTGAAACAATTAAGTATAAAATTAAATTATCACAATTTTACTCTCACAGAAGTCCAAGATATAAATTCATCAATGGTGGAGACAATGTTTACTATCAATATATACTGCCAGTACTGCTTATTGAGTGTGTGTGTGCATAAGAACCAGAAAGATCAGATTCTAACACAATAAAGGACATCAATTTGTTAAAATAGTGGTGGAACAATCCATACAATGTACATGCAGTATTAGTTCTGTTGTGACTCTGGAATACAGACAACATATTAATGAAACATATGATAAAACAATGGGTTTTTTGGTGGGTATGATATTGCTGTATCAGTTACCAAATTTTATATATTAGCTCATAGGCACAGTCTTTATGTTGAGAATAAGAAGGAAAAATGACACATTCCATAAAAGAAGAGGTGCAGTAAGGCTCATTAATGCAAGTATTTTCTCTGATAGACTCAATGAGCCAAAATGACTATTCAGCTGAGTGAAGCTGCATAATCATGCTTAATAGAGGGATTTCAAGAAAAAGGAAACCAAGATGCCTCAGGAATAATTTAAAGGGTTGAATGTGGAACAGGCAGTGAATGTACGTACTGGTCATTATTAGAAAGAGGTGTTTATAACAGATGATAAAAAGGAGAGGTGACTAGTTTTTCTTTGTAAAGGCTGGACATAAGCTGTGCTTGGCATAACTAAAAAATTACATTTGAAGGACTGAAAGTAACTAAAGTATTTGTTGGGAACAATTCATTTCTTGGCACTGAAGAAGAGCGGCGTCTTCAGGAAAATGTAACAAAATATGCTTTAAAGGTTTATTTTATTATGACTTGTGTCTCTGTTCTATGCAAATCATTTATAGAAAGGAAGATGATAGACTCCTCCTTTGCCAGGTCCTTTCAGGGAAACAAATTGTTTCTTTTTTTTTTTTTTTGCATAGCATGCACTGTCCTTTTAGAAATGTTATTGCATATTAGGTTGCTCTTCCAAGAGGTCTTTTGTTAATGAGTGCTTGCATGGTCAGCTCACAGAAAAAGTGAAACAACATGTGCTTCTCTTTCAATTGATCTATGTTAAAAATAATTAGTCATGCATATTAATAAAATGGTGACATTCCAGAAAGGAAATTAAATAACAAAATTAAAACATGTATAGATTGGACAGGGAGTGAAACAAACATCACCTAGATAATAATTCACAAATATACCTTCTCGCCCCTTAAAAAAGAGGTGTACCCTAAAACAGTGAAAGCTTCAACATGGCTATGGTCGCTCCTGCAAATGTAAAACTTCTCCGTTTCTCCTAATCAAGAAAACATTAGTCTACATGAAGAAAAGTAATAATGCAGATTTGGTTCAATAGACTGAGATTTTTGGTAAATGATATACTCTAAAGCATTGAGAAAATTCACATCTCAATGACTGTGTTAAGTTGTCTGCTGAATGTTAGTGGCCTCTGCTTTAGGGAGGCAACATAAGGTAACACAAAACAAGAGACACAGGAACCTTGATCTTACCGGGTAATCATTTATATATGGTATAAACTGTTTTAATTTATTTTATGAAAACCTCATGTCTTAAGAAATTGTGATAGCTCTGGGCAGTTGGCTACTATAAACAGAGAAAAACATTATAAGCAACAAATTAATGTAGTGGAGGTGATGTGCCTGATGGAGTCAAGATGATATAAAACTACAATCCCCATTAGAAACAGCATTGCAGACTGATGTAAAACTGGGGAGTGAGTTCTTCTCTTCATGGAACTACAGTAGAATTGTGTTCTTAGTAAATTGGTTATAGTCAGACAGTTAGAATTTATTCTTTAAGAATATGAATAGCAAGCTCTACTCATAGTAAAGCAACATTTTAGATGAAAATCTAATATTGGTTATTTGATACATGTACTTTATAAACTCAAGATCCTGGAACATATTGTTTATATACTTAACATATTATGCTTACCTCTCACTGTATGGTGAGTCTTTAAAGGATTCAGGTGTATCTCTTGAATTTTTTAAAAACACATTAACGTCTCTCAAACAACCTGTACCATTTAAACGACTTCGATGTCCAAATGGACTGGTCTGCCTGCTGGTTTCCACTGAAGATGTCACCAGTACTGATCGACTCTCTGTTATTATGCTTTCTGTTTGACAATTACTCCAGCTAGAGAAAATGAAAATAGCACACATTTAAGTGCATTAAATGAAAACAATGACTTATTAAATTATTAGTATACATAATATATAATTACTTATTAGTATACATAATATATAATTACTTGACAAATTAAAATTTTAACCTGCTTATTCTACTTTAGTGTACACAGAGATCACCACAATAGCACTGCACTAATGTCTGATGGGAGATTATTAAAACACATTGTAGAATTACCACACACAGCATTCTGCTGGTAACTTGGGAAGGGCTAATTCAAAGTTACTACTTAACCTAATACACGAATCTCCAAGATGTTGTTTGAGGTAAAAAAACAGTACTCAAATAAAAATCCAGATAGGAGGAAATGCAAACTCCACAGAAACAGTAAATGGGCTGAGATTGTAAACCTGTGTTTTGTAGCTGTAAGGTAGCAGGCTTGACAACCATGCCACTGTGCCTTCCACTTAGCAAATTCACTTTACTTATTATTATTTGCTGGTTGAATGTATTGTCAGAATACAGAAACACCTCTAAATTATTCTATATACAACATAATTGAATTAAGAGGCATGTAAGCTTGGGCTAATACTGTAATCTTAATTTAATAATAATGATTGAATATTCATATAAGGTTTTGAACTTTAATAACTTGTTAGTTTTTAGTAAACTTTAAAAAACAGCATTGGCTCTCATGATGCAATCCTCCTCCTTCCATTTCGAATTAAGTCAATGACCAATACAATTTTTACTCAGTGTTAATAATTTTGTGGCCAAAAACAACAGCATACCATTATATACTTTGGCTCATTAATACAGAGCATAATATGTACCAGATGAGAAAAAAAACATTCTTGACTTTTGTTAATCTGCGGTGGGTTGGCACCCTGCCCGGGATTGGTTCCTGCCTTGTGCCCTGTGTTGGCTGGGATTGGCTCCAGCAGACACCCGTGACCCTGTGTTCGGATTCAGCGGGTTGGAAAATGGATGGATGGACTTTGTTAATACACCACAGCAAAATCCGGCAACTTCACTTTGTATCTTAAGTAATCTGTGACCTAGATGACCCTGAGGAAGCGTAACTGTAGACCAGTTTAATCCAGCTGGAATCTCCAATAAAGCTTTGAACTTTGATTGCTGAACTACAAACACATCAGAAACTGACCCATAATTGTATTTTTTTCCTTATGTGAAGCTGATCTGCTAAACAGATTACAAGTCCTAAGGGTAGTATTCAGTGCTTATATGGCACAAGCAAGGTTAGTGAAAAAAAACCCTATATCATATAAACTGCTATATACAAAAAATATAATACTGAATTTGTTTCAGGTTTATTTTAATAACTTTACTATTTGTATTTAGTGCATGTCTTAGGTTTTAAGTGAACAATATTTACACAGATTTAGCATCAACATCTCAACAGACATCATCCTCAAATATTTTAAGTCTATAGTCTATGTATGACAAAGTAATACAATATTTTGTTGCTCTCTGCTATGGGTGAGCTGTATTTAAATAACACCAATATTAAATTGCAGTCTCCTTAATCTAGCTAAATACGAAGTTAAACTATAATGTCTTTTAAGCACTTGGTTTAGCAAAAAAAAAAAAAAAAGATAAGTACTTTCTCCTCTTCTCAAGCCACCTTTGATGGCTGCTGTAAATGTTGCAAGGTGTGTGTCACTCATAGATAAGGAGATAATACAGTGTATAACCTACATGCTACTGATATTGTAATTGACATGGCCTTACAATGATTTTCTGGGTAGAATATCCGAGTAGGTTAACATGCTCAATGGATCTTTGAGAATATACAGCTCTAAGATGAAGTAATCTTTTCAGTCTATGTTGCTTTGCTGCAAGAGTTTTACACATTATGGACATACAGGGTTATGTAGTTGCTACCTACAACAACACAGTGTCCCCAGACATAATATTGAAACATCTTGCATTCATACACTTTGTCAACATGGGCACAGTTTACTGCAGCAGCTCAGGGGGAGCAGGTTGTGTTGATAACTGACATACTCATCTGCTATAAAAAAACACCTAAACCAAATGAAAATGAACATAAATATATCTACAGTAACTTGGGAGTTTTATTTCTTTTCGTGGTTAAAACCGGTCATATTGAACCTTGTTGTCTTGTCATGTAGTCCTCCAACTTTTGCATTTTATATTATGTTGCACATCCTAGTTGAACTCACTTGAGCATTTACACAGCTGCTACTTGATCCCAGAGTGATATAAAGTTTGAACACAAGTAATAATATGCCTTGTACTATTTTAAGTTCTGCTTAATTTTTTTGGTATATGATGTCCTACTCGTTGGACATCTTGGTCTGATCTAGCTGATTTCACCTACTGTGAGGTAATGTTGAAATTTTATGACTTCAGCTGCTTTGATGATGTTCAGTTTAGGACTGAATCTGTCTTCTCACACAGGTTGTCATTGTAACAATGTAGTAGGATTCTGTCATGCTATTTTTCTTTCTTTTTGTAGATGTCATCCATACCTCAACTGCATCAAGACCTTCAAAGTTTATTCAGCTGGAATGCACATTAGCTAACTAAATATTATTCAAAGATAGGCAGAGCGATTGTGTATGTTCAAACACTGTTATAAATGCTTAGACTGAATTACTCCTCAGGGACTTTGAAGCTCCTGTGTTGTGATTTGACATGACAGTGAAAATGTTTGTTCCGGTAAGTTTGGGTGTAGAAAGTGATGACATGTTACATGTTGATTAGCACATACAAGTAAGAAATTCACTGTACATTGCACATGTGACAATAATGATCCCTTAACCTATAATTAATTTTTGTAATGGATGAGGAAATAGCCAAGCATAAGATTATCCCTTAGGATGAGATATAACTATTTGCTTTATGAAAACAAGTATTCTGTCCTAATCCTTTTGTTATAAAACACTTTAATAGCTCATGCCCTACAGTTCATTGTGTTCCCTTTCAGTGTGAAGGGCATAGGTCTTTCTAGGTAGAGTATAAGGTTTGTCAATAAAATTGCAAGTTCACTCTTCAATGAATGATATTGAGCACCTATATCTAGTCTGAACTTTTTTTTCTGTTTGCCTGCTTTAATAACTGAAAACGTTCAATATTGGAATGCTTACTTCTTTGTAACAGAGTATTAATAAATATATAGTTTTTATTTAATTGACTTTCACCCATAATATGTGTTCCTCCTTATTCACTGGAACAAAACACCCTTGGACTCACAGTGTGAACATCACATGCTACATAACTGTTTTTTCCTTGGAATTATGTGGCACTTGACCTGCATGCTTGATTGAAGACTGCTTATGCATGTTTTTGAGCTGCATTGCTTTGATTCATTGCCAGGAGTTTCTCTCTTGCACCCTGTGAATACTCGCTAAACACAAGTTTACTTCAGGCAATACAAAGAAGTAATAATGTATTTTTAGTACTTTTTTTTCTTGCTTCTATGAATTCATAACCTGTAAATGCCCTACATTCTTTCTCCTCAGCATAGGAAGAAACATGTCCACTAGATCATCACTAATTGACCTTCCATTCTCTTACACTATTAACTCTAATTTGGGTCACGAAGAGTCCAAGCCAAACTGTTCATCATGAAACACAACTCAAGAATGAAAGGTCACAGGACATACTGACACAAAGGCCCATATTCACACTTAACTGGTTGGTGTGGTTGACCGAGTCACTAATCAACCTAACGTACATATCTTTATGATACCAAGGACAAATTGGAATACCTAGAGAACTTCCCAGGATAAAAATGAGGCAAATTCCACACAGACACCGACCTAGGTAATACTTAAACCTAATGACTTGGGACTTTGACAAGAGAAGCACTAAACACTACATCAATAACTCTCCTTTCAAATGACCAAAAAACAACATTCAATGTGTCTACTGAATTTGGTACAAGAGCACCAAATATAACCACTCACTCTTTTCAAAAGGGTGGCTTTTACTTATCTACAGTTCTTTCTTTTATAGTTCATTTTATATCTAACAAGACTTTTCACTCTGATGCCATGTTCTTCTTTACTCACCTGATGTTTACTAACATACTCTAAGTAAAGAAAGAAACTTCTGTTTCTGTGACTTGTGGATTTTCCCACAGTTTCCTTTGCAAAATACTAAATGTTCATTGACTCACAACATTCAAATAACATCATTTATTAAATTCAGACCAAAATGTTTTATTTTTGTAACTGTACAATTCAGAACAAACAATCTAATGGCCATCATTACATACTGTGACAATGTTTCTCATAATGTACTATGTACCGCATGTACTAATAGCAGTTAAACTCAGTAATATTAAAAAAAAAAATTTTTCAAGCTAGAAATAGTGATACATTAAATGATCTTCAATCACCTTAACACTCAAATACCATCTAATAAAAAATGAATCATAATATTTGGCCTTCATGGTGCAGTGAATGGGTAACAATATAGGAAGGGGTTCGCGCGACCTGAAAATATTTTTTTTTAGTTTAAAAGAGCAATAACTTCACACCTTTCATGTAAAATGAGAAAAACAGAGAAATGTTTTTCACTTCTGACATTTCATTTTTCCATAAAAAAAGGTTTTTTTTATGGCTCTGTGACAATTCCGTTCCCTTGGACAATTAATAACACTGCACTCATGAGAAGTCACCCTACAGACATTACTTCATTTGGCTCCAGAGATGCACTGTTTAAACTGTTTGTTACTGTACTGAGAATGAATTACCATCTCTGTTTTACATAGAAATATTGAACTCATAAGCATAAACTGTGTCTTCTATGAATATAAAGGCAAATACAAGGCGCTATAGGAATGTTTGTGTTGTACATAATGTGATTCAAAAAAATGGTGACTGTTCTGCTAAAATCATGTTTTTTTTAAATATTATTATATGCCTCAAAAATACACATTAGTAATCAATGAAAACTGAAAACAGGGCAAGAAAAGCAGTTGTCATTCCAATGCAACACCAATGGAAATAAGAAACTCTGTGAAAAGCAGCCTTGGTTCACTATAAAAAATGTATGTTTATCAGCCAATAACAATAATCTGAATTTTTGACTTGTGCCCCCTTACATTAAGGTTACCCATGGGTCTTATTTTTGTATTGTGACATCATATAATACTTCCTCTACAATACTAAGAATTAACAAAATTTGGAGATGGCCTGAGTAAGAAAAGAAAAAAGGAATTATAATTGGTCTGTCAACATTCAATACAAAATTAGGAAGGTTTGATTTCTAGTAGCTAAATAAAAATGCAAAAAACGAAAACAGAGGTTTAATTTTTAAAAAACTACAGAAATTAAGTATGCAACAACAACATACAACAACAATCCTGTAAACACCAGAAGTGTCTCTATTCTATTGGGCCCTTGAGCAAGGCCCTTAACCTGCAATTGTTTCGACCTGGGTATGGTGTTAATCTGTATCCAACCCTGCAAGCTGATCCTCTAACTTATAGGGAAAACTTGGGGGTTGGTGGAAGGATTGGCACTCTAGCCACCGTAAAAAAAAATCTCACACTGTTCCAGTGTGGTGCTGAGGTAAAACCTACTGCATTCGGGTCCCAGGGTCCCAATCCAGGTAGTTCGTTATGTGGCAATGCAGCGCAAGCCAAAATATTGCTTCCTGCAAACATGTAATTTTAACTGAAATCTAAGACCAGTAATTGGTTGCCCTGTACTCAATTGTCCAGAATATGACACACATAGGGAAAGAAAAAGAAAAATTACAATGATTCCTTTTATATTACACGGTATATACATTATATACTAACATTTGTCAACAATTATTAAATAAGCTAAGTTAATTAATATAAACATGGTTTACATTCCCAACATCAATTTTATATTATTTAAATACAAAACAATGAATAGCTAATTAGCTGTCATGACCATCATGGCTGCAGAATCTCACTCTATCACTCTAGACTGCCATACAAACATTGTGCAAATACCGTCATATCTGTATTTGTAGATTGTCCTAAAGGTAGATGTTTTCTATAAATGGCAAATGGAGGAGGTTGATGGCATTGAAAGTTATGTTTAATAGAGTAAATTGGAACAGTCAAAAATGTAGAAAGTAACTGACAGAGTCCTGCCTCAGAGACAGGTGGCCTACTGAGACCAAAGGTGAGTATTCATCTAAACTTGTGTTGTTACTGATTTTGAGGAATGATAGTAAATATTACATGTTACAATGTGAACAGTAGTCAGGAGCTACCCAATCTTAAAATAATAGCCCTTCTGTTACGCAATAGATTTGGGAAAATTCGTCCCCTACGTAAAAAATACATGGAAGAGGTGCAAGCAGCACAGGCCCGATATTATGGCCAAGGCATGTCTCTCCGGGAATTCCACCCGGGAGATCAGGTCATGGTCCTTGTTCCTACCTCCCATTCTAAGTTACTAGCCCACTGTCAAGGTCCATATGAAGTTAAGGAGAGGAGAGGACTTGTTGACTATTTGGTGAAACAACCCAATCATCAGCTGAGCAAGCGGGTATATCATGCAAATCTGCTGAAGCCGAGGAAGGATAGGGATCACGATCCCTCCTCCGGTCAGCCCTGCTCACTCTCTGCTCACAAGAACAACCTTAACTTTGGTGCGGATTGAAGTCCTAAACAGAGGCAGGAGCTGGAAGCAGTTATCCTGTCCATCCTGGAGGTACTGAGTGAAACACCCAGAAGGAATTCTCTGATTGCGCACAATATTGTGACAGAACCCTGGGTTACAGTTTGAGAACACCCATATCACCTTCCTGAGGCAAAAAGAGCTTAAATGGAATTTGAGATCAAGCGCACGCTAGAACCAAGAGTGATAGAGGAAAGTCATAGTCCCTGGTCCAGTCCCATCATCTTGGTCAGTATGCCTGATGGTAGTTGGAGGTTTTACAATGACTTCCATTGACTTAATCAGGTCTCCCAGATTGATGCCTTTCCAATGACACGAGTGGACGACCGCCTCGAGAGGATAGGACAGGTTAAATATTTGACTAATCTTGACATGACAAGAGGGTACTGGCAGGTTCCTTTAATGGACTCCGCAGAGGTTAAGACTGCGTTTAGCACCCCCTAGCAGTCACTGGCAGTATTGTGTCCTTCCATTTGGGTTACACAGGGCTCCTGTGACTTTCCAGCGCCTGGTGAATAAAGTGCTCCAGCCTCATAACTCATATAGTGCTCGTAGTCATCTATTTCAGCACCTGGGAGGAACATCTACAGCAGCTCAGAGCAGAATTACTGACAATTGGTGAGGCCGGACTTCAGATTAATCCCAAGAAATGCTTTGTTGGATTGAATGAAGTATTTAGGCTACCTGGTGGGTTGGGGTACTGTGAAGTCACAGTGCTCCAAAGTAGATGCCATATTGAAATGGCCCCGTCCATGAACCAAGTGGCAGGTCCAAGCCTTTCTCGACTTAGTGGGGTATTACCACTGGTTTGTACAACGATTCTCAGAGAGAGCACCCTCGACTGATTTAACAAAAAAGAGGGCCACGAACAATGTGGTATTGACTGACAAGACAGGCACTACATTTAGTGACTTGAAACAGGCCCTTATGTCAACATCAGTTTTGAAAGCTCCTAACTTTTCTTTACCTTTCATTCTTTAGATGGACACTTTGAACACAGGCCTGGGTGCCATGCTGAGCCAGAGCATTGATGGTGTTGAACACCCCGTTATGCTCCTAAGCCTGAAACTGCTGGAACGATAGACCATGTATGCAGCATTTGAAAGACAGGCCTTGGAAATCAAACGGGTGATTATGCAGCTGAGGTACTAGCTCTTAGGCCACGAGTTCGCCCTTGTTATGAATCATGCACAGAATCGAATCTGTGGGTCACCAGGTGGTTTCTTGACCTACAGCCATACAAGTTTTTGCTTGTTCATCGATGGGGCTCTCTCCATGCCAACGGCGATGCACTTTTTCGGGTTCACGACCTCTTGGTCAGGAGTGCCCAATGGGTCTGGGCCATGGGGTTTGGGGGCTTTGTCATACACGTGCGCGTGGGAGGCAGCTAAAGGGCCTGAATAAAAGTAATTCCATGCCTGACCGGGGGTGGCGGAGTGCACTAACTCTTTCTCTCGCTGACATCACTTCCAGTTCCAGGCCCAATAACATTACTTCCAGTTCCATCCCAACTGATGACGTCACTTCTGCTCCCACACCCCAATAACACCACTTCTGGTTCAGGCCTTACTGTTGATGTCACTTCCGGGCCTGGCTCCAGTGACACCACTTCCAGTCTCAATAATGATGTCACTTCCTCTACTGTCCTTTAAAGCTGCCATCTTTGTGCCAGCAAATCAGTTCTGTTTTGGACTCAAACCTGTACACAACTGTACACCATTGCACATTTTTGCAGCCAGGAAATAATATACAGATGGCTGCCCCAAACCTTTTTGTGGCTCTTGTCTATTCTTGTGACAATGATTATAAATGGTACAAAAACACAAAACAATAAATACATTTGTAATTTAATTCTCCAGACCAAATATATGTAACTGTACAGTACGTACAACAAGCAAGATTTTACAATATCATATATTTACCTGTGGACAGATGCACTTTTTACAGTAGTGGAGTGATGCGTTGTTGATGTGTATTGGCTGGTAGAAAAAGAAGTTTCCATTTCTTTTTCTAAATTGTTATGTGTATCAACAGCACTTTTTGATGCATATTGCTGTAAAAAAGACAATTTGACAATAAACAAATACTAAACAAATTCTCAATATACTTAAATGCATTTTAATTTTTAAGCACAGTTGAAACAGAAAAAATATTTTAGCGAACTAGCATTTCATTATGTAAGAGAAATATTATTTGCTTAAATATGGCAATGAAATAATTTGATAATATCTTTAGCCCACTTGGTTTGACTTTTTTTCATTTGACTCTCTGAAAGCAAACAATTAAATTTAAACAAGTCTGACAAATAAGGAATCATAATTTTTTTATACAGATTTGTATAAAAGCCCTGAAGCCTACGAAAATATTTGTAATGATGGGCCACCTTAAATTCCTTCACACCTCATCATCAGTGTCTTTGTTTTTGCAAATATGTCAATCAGCACAAGCAGCCTGCTCACTCATCCCCCACTGAGGCAGCTGAAGTCAAGTCAGACTCAAAATTCCCAGATCTGGGAGCAAGGTATCTGGAATTGTATAAAGTAAATAATATATTGTTATTTGGAATACATACATTTCATGTGTGTTGTGTGTGTACAGTGATCTGTGTAAATGTAAAATGACAGGAAATGTTGAATACATAACTAAAACAGAAACTTTTTTCATAATATAGTAATAATGACAAAATGCTGACGTGAAGTGTATATTGTGTGAAGACTGATGTCCAAATATCAAATAAACGCTTTCACAAAGGGTATAACAAAACAAGTGCGCTTTTATTCAAGAATATAACTGAAAAAAAATAAATTATTCAAAGTACATGTTGCTGTCAATGTGTAAACACTGAAACCCACCTGCAGAACTGTTGTCTCGTAATCAAAAGATTGTGGGTTTGAGTCCTCCCCGCATTTACTGTACCGTTTTCAGTAGTGAGCTGTTATTATTATTACTATTATATAATAAAAACATTTGAGTGTAACATGCCTATGAATATATTGCTTCTTGTAAAAGTTAGTTCTTTTTTTTTTTTTAATTCAGTTTTATTCTCTCAGACACGTTCACGTGGTACAACAAACTTGACTCTCCCCCTCTGAGTTGACAGAATTTATCCCCATTCTTTTCACAAGAGCAGTAATGACCACAGTTGGTGCTGTGGTTGATGCCTTATAAGAACTATTTGTTGTACTGGCAATCAAAGATACAATGCCATGACTGCTATCAGACTATCATGCAGCATTTGCGCTTTGACAACAAAGACACCCATGCAGAACGTGTGAAAATGACAGATTTGCTGTGATCTTGGACATCTAGCAACGTTTTGTTGAGAACTGTGATTTGAGTTACAACCCAGGGCAACATTTTACCATTGATAAGCAACTGTTTCCAACCAAGGTCCATTGTCCTTTCTTGCAATACATCTCAACCAAGCCTGAAAAATTTGGCATAAAGTTTTGGATTGTGGCAGATTTGGAGACAAAATATATGTGCAATGCAACTCCTTATTTAGGAAATGATGCTAGTCGTCCCACGGGAGAAAGACTTTCCAAGACTGTGGTCAAAAAGCTTATGGAGCCATTTCTGGACGAAGGCAGAACCGTAACAGACAACTTCTTCACAGCATTTTCGCTGGCTGCTGCAACTGCTACACTGGAACATAACTCTGCTTGGCACCATAAATAAAGTGGGACTTCCACCTGCAGCTAAAGTCACTTCAGTAAGCGAGCAATTCTCCATGCAATTGTTTAGATCTGGTAGCACCAACTGACGGTGTATGTGCCCAAAAAGTAGAAGTCTGTCTGCATTCTCAGTACCATGCACCATAACGTGGAGACTGGGCAAGATCAGAATAATAAAAAAAACAAAAAAATTCAAATGACAACTCATGTTCAAATGACATGGCATTTTCAAATAATAACGTTTACATGTATGAATGTATGTGTGAGAGGGGCACAGACAGATTTGACGTCATTCAAGTGGTTACTGGAATATAAACTAAACACTTTTGCAGAGGTATAACAAAACAAGTGTGCTTTTATTCAAGAATAAAACTGAATAAAAAAAAAAATTCAAGTGACAACAAGATACCAAGAAGACATGATTCACCAGCGTTTGTGTTTCTGCTTATATCCCTTCAGCGATATCTTTTACAAGTAGCAAAAACTTGTACCGGGTGTTACAGACTCAAATCAAATACATGTTTTATTATATGATAGTAAATATAATAGCAGCTCACTATTGAAAACGGTAAATACAGGGATGACTCAGGCTCAAACCAACAACTTTTTGATTACGAGACATGAGTTCTTATCTCTGCATCAGCCAAGCGGATACGTTTAGTTTATGTCGATTGATATTTGGTTCCTCGGTTTTTAACACATTGACAGCAGTATGTAAATTAAATAATTTCTTTTTCTTTGGTTATACTCTTAAATATAAAAGCGTAGTTGTTTTGTTATACCTTTTGTGAAAGTGTTCATTTGATATTTCGACTTCAGTCTTCACACATTATACACTTCATGTCAGCATTTACTCATTATTACTATAATATGAAAAAAGTTTGTTTTAGTTATGTGTTCAACATTTCTTACCTCACATTTCATGTCATCCTACATTTATACAGATTGTTGTAGACACGTAAAACATTTGAAATGTATGTATTTCAAATAACAATATATTATTTACCCTATACAATCCAGACAACTTCAGACTTCACCTCTGAGAATTTTGCATCTGACTTGACTTCAGCTGTCTCAGTGGGGGATGAGAGAACAGGCTGTTTGCTGCTTGTACTGATTGACACATTTGCAAAACAAAGACTCTGATGATTGGGTGCGAGGGAATTTAAGGTGGCACGGAACTACAAATATTTTCATTGGTTTCAGGGATTCTAGTGTTAAGTGAGACAAATATGCAAGTTAGCTAAGGAAGTTTGATTTTTATGCCTCAAAACACAACAGAAAATCATAACTGCTAATTTAACAACAAGAACTTATTTTTTTAATATCAAAAATAAACAGCATATAAACTACATTTACAACATATCAGGATATCATATAGAAAGCAGTCAAAAACAACTTACATGCGCTAGTTGGACATGTTCAGTTGTGGGGTTTGGGTGATGAGGTCCATTTGCAAGACTGTTTGTATTGTTTCTTTCATATCGCAAGCTTTGTCTTAGGCGATCATGAAGCTTTTTTCTCTGTTTCCTATTTTGAGCAAATTAAATGTATAAATAAAGTGCAGCACTCCCTGTTATGTACAATAATCAGATTTCAAACAGTTTTCTACCTTATGTCAGATGCAACAGCTTATGCTTTGCAACAACAGTTAATAGTAAAATCAATGTTTTATGAATTATCCAAATTCATTTTGAAAAATTCTTAAAGTATCCATAAATCTAAATATTATTGACATCTTCAAAAAGTATAGCAAAAGCATCTCTCTAATTGTATTTTTGTCAAGTCAAACATAGGGCACTTCAGGAGCATCCGCCTCATTTACTAGATATGTGATAATTGTTATGCATTTTCTTCTCTTCATTCTATATTTAATCTTATCTACTGTGTGTCCACTCTTAAATAAATTAACTATACAATTCTGGATCATTTTTCTTACAGTCTTTCTTACAGCTACATACTACTACAAACATTTTAATTGTGTACTTATATAATCATTGAAAAAACATGAAAAACTGAATTACTTTGTTTTGCAGTAGGCTACAACACACATAATGCCAACAACCAAAAGGGCAATACATATGCCTGCAATAGTTAGAATACGTTTCTGGTACAGTTCCTCAGCTTCTAGAAAAAAAACAAGAAAAAAAATTATATTTCTGAATCACATTTGATTTATCTTATTAATAAAAAAATATAAATGCAATACATTAAAGAGGTATTTAAAAATATGACTTGTAAATTAAATTCTGAACAGACATGGATATTATTTTTGAGCACTTGTGGATCACTAATATATCATTTTTTAAGCAATTAAAGCAGTGTAATGGTTAGCCCAGGTGTTCCCCAGCTCCTCAGACTTGGGTTCAATTTATGGCCTGAACTATGTAGATGGAATCAGCACATTCAGCTTGTATCTGTGTTGGTTTTCTGTTTGAGTTAACCAGTGGTCTTAAATTGGCCTGTTGTGAGCTTTCTTGTAACAGCTTGGAATACTGTTGGAATTGTATTTTTCTTGAGTATGCTCAAAAACAACATTGGAAAATTATTTGAAGATTAAAGCTGTAAATCTACATTTGTTAATGGAATACTGTATTTATAACAAACTATTTGTACTTTTAACAGTTGAAAGTAAAAAAAAGTGTCATTGTTTAATACAAAGAATGTAGTAATGCTAAAACACTGCTTCATGCATTATATATGGGAATGACAATAAACACTGTGAAATAAATGAATAATCAACAATATATACTGACATTCTCAAACTTAAGTAAAAAAAGAGAGATATTAACTATTCCAGAGGAGACATTTCTAGTAATAAGAGCTAATGAGCGAATGAATATGATTGGTGTGTCTGGATTAATGGGGTAAGTGGTATGAAGTAGTGTTGGTGCAGGACAAATGCTGCAGGATTCTTTCATGGAGTGGTGGTAGCTGTGAGTTTAAGTGAGGTGATGAAATTCATCCTAACTGGCTTGGCAGTTGCTGTTAATGCTATCAGTACCATTTGGTGTTTCACTAGCATCCTTGTTGTTAAGATCACCTTCTGTGTCCTATTCATTGTTGCCCATGGTTTCTACAGCAAACATTTCAAAAGACCCTTAAGACAGCTCGAAAGCCAATGAAAAGGCACAACAGACATCTTAGCAAAAATATGTTGTAGAAATGAATTCTTGTTTGTAGTTAAGTTTTAGTCATAAGTCATAATGAGGACAATAACTAATGCAGTAACTAATAAGGCATAAATAATTTAATCAGATTTTTATACCTGAAAAATTCTAATCAAAAGGAAAATTCAAATAAAATGTTGTAGTTTTTTGAAACTCAAAATTCTATCACTGCTTGGTACTTGTTGAACATGTTTTTATGAAGGTATCCTGCGTCAAATTTTAAAAACATAAGAAGGGACATCAAAAATCTCAAAGATGCTTGGATATAACATCCATGTCTGCATGAAGTAAAGTACACTTTTTGCATATACATATAAAATTTAATGCATATGCACCTGGGCATATATAAAGGAAAACAAACAGCTAAAGTAATTCTAATAAGCAATACATTCACTTTGTTTTTTGTTTTGTACAATGCATAAAAAAAATATCTATATAACATATTTTAAACTAAATGTGTAGCTTTGTTCACAGGTCATGTGCTTAGAATTGGACATTTAATGCTTTCTTTCATAATATCTTGATACCTTTGAAAAGGCTGTACTTTAATTAAATTATGATACTTATTTAAAATTAAATATTTTGTTTCACTAGATTTTCAAAGTTCTGTTATATTTTAGAATAGCACACAAGTTATACAATGAATAAATACAATTCATGTCTAAAAATCATTGTTCATTAGTGTTACATGAGTAAATTATTCTTAAACAAGACACAATAAATGTGTCAACTTTAATAAAGTGCAATGAAAAATCTACATTTCCTGTGAACAAACCTTTGCAAATCAAACATTTGACAAATTAGACAATCATTAACATGAAACAAGAGCTGTTTTAAATTGACAAAACAAAAGTTATCAATCATTTTCACTGACAATGTAGTGAAAGAGAAAATGAGGGTGAGAAAGACAGGGAGACACTCAATGAAATGGAAGAAAAAAAAAAAAACTAAGAGTCAACTGGAATAACATGGAAGGGCTTGGAATAACATGCTTGATAATAGAAAAAGAGAGAAGGAGCAATGCTTGGAAAGGCTAAGCAGAAGTTTGAAGGGATACCCCATACAGCATAACAATGGAACTGTGTGTACAATCATGAATTCTAAAGGATTTAGATTAATATATTCTGATTTTAATTTCTCATTTCCTAACCTATGCCTAGAAATATATCTCAGTAGTTAACAGAATATGTTGTTGTACTACCTACACTGTAGAGTACAAAGATATCTGGCATAAACCAAAGTCATCAAAATGTACCATTAATAATTTTGCCAAAAAGTAGCTAACAGTTTTTAAACTGATATTGGAAGTACATTTAAAATTAACTAATGGTAAAAAAATTTCCAGAATGATTCTTGACATTACACTAGTGAAATTATGCCGAGAATTACATATTTTTAAGAATTTGGTACTTGTCACTTGTAATTTATTATTATTCATATTTTTCCATTTAACAGTTATGGCTGTATGATCCCTTATAAATTACACAGAAACTAGCTTGAGTTAAAAACTGAAAGTTTCAAAATCCTAAGAGTCCAGGTCTGCAAGCTAAAAGGAAAGAGTGTTTCATACCCATAAATTCAATCCCAAGATGCTCTGCCAACGAAAACAAGTTGAAAAGAAAGAGAAAGGAAAAACAGTTTCAGAAATGAACATTACTCCATACTGTACTTAAGATAACTGACATGTATACTTGTTGATTACCGTTTCATTTTCATTTATTATTACACAAGAACATGTGGAAAGTAGTAAACAACAAAATGAGGCACTGGTTGTCTAAAGATGTGTGTGTTTTGAGTTATGTTTACTAGAAATGTTCATATGGTAATTACTGCAGAAAAATAATATCAAGAGATGAAACAGTCACTGTCTTTAAAACATGAAACCATCAGTCGGGTGCAGGCTTTTATGCTCTCATACAATTGGATAACTTTTTGTAAAATTTGCCATTTCTAATGACTGGAAACACTTGAAAAGTAAGTCATCTAGGAATAAAGTAGCATCATGATGTACAAAGGGAAGCTGATCATTAAAGGATTTCTTGAAGAAGGTATTTATATGGAATATTCATTACTTTTACAACCTTAAGCAGAAATACTCTGTATAACGAAAGCACCTTATTTTACAGCTAACATTATCTTAACCAAACATTATAAATGCTACTTTTTTTTTTTTTTAAGAAACTTCCCACATTCTTCTAGTTAAAGACTCAACTATGGACTATGTAGAGCAGCAGCAAACAGTAGAGAGTGGCTTCCTACATTTGTTTAAATATTTGAAGCTAGAGCTAATCCTTCCAATCTCTTTAAATAAACTTCTTCGATGTATTACAGAAAAGCGAAGAAAGAAAAAACATACTGAGCTCACACTCAAATGAGAAAAAAATTAAACACACCGCTGTGTCAAAGAGCATTCTATTAAAAAAAACTGATAACCTATAAACAAAAATATAAGGATAGGTGCTTATAGCTCATGAATATTTTGAAACAAATTAAAAAAAAGAAAAAAGCTGAAAAGAATGTCTTGGAGAGAAGAAACTAGAGTTAAAGAAGAATACTGGTCATAAGTAGAATTGCATGATGTATTGCAAAGTTTTCTGAAGTTTTTATTTTCTAAATCTTTTAAAATTATTATATCAATACGATTGCTTCCTAATGGCATATGACTGACTTACAGTTGAAGGTGTTTTTCATTATTAAAGCGGAGTACAAATTTTCACCTGTCCCGTCTTTTAAAAGGGTGTTATTATAGTAATGCTAACTCACTCTTTATAAACTTTATTTTTTAATTAACATACTTTTCAGGATTTGTAAAGGTCTGTTTCTATGTGCATAAAGGTAAATAATTTACCATAAATAATTTAATAAAAAACTTTCTTTTAATTGCTAATATAAGTGAATGCTACATGCCTACTTCAGGTTAGCCTTGCAGAACTTATAACTTTATGCTGAACTACTTAGCCAACTATACATCTAGTTCGATTCCCAGCCTGGCCGGCCAATGTCTGTGTGCAGTATGCATGCTTTTCCAAGCTCTATGTAGGTTTTGTCTGGATACTCTTGTTTTAATGTGCTCATTAATAGGTAAGTGTTCTGTCAATGGACTGGGCCCTGCTTTACTACCAACATTGCTAATTAGGCTCTTCTTAATGGTGACCTTGTAATAGAAAAAGCAAGTTCTGACAATGAAGAGATGGATGATTTGCATTGTAACATCATCATCCTTTGGTGTAACAAACTGACATATCATTTACTAATATTTTCAATGCAATTATTCAAAATTTAGTGCTATGAACTTTGATGTAATCACTTTTTAACAATACACTAATATTGTATACAGTAATCCCTCGCTATATCGCGCTTCACCTTTCGCGGCTTCACTCCATCGCGGATTTTATATGTAAGCATATTTAAATATATATCGCGGATTTTTTGCTGGTTCGCGGATTTCTGCGGACAATAGGTCTTTTAATTTCTGGTACATGCTTCCTGAGTTGGTTTGCCCAGTTGATTTCATACAAGGGACGCTATTGGCAGATGGCTGAGAAGCTACCCAACTTACTTTTCTCTGTCTCTCTTGCGCTGACTTTCTCTGATCCTGACGTAGGGGGTGTGAGCAGGGGGGCTGTTCGCACACCTAGACGATACGGACGCTCGTCTAAAAATGCTGAAAGATTATCTTCACGTTGCTATCTTTTGTGCAGCTGCTTCCTGAAACGACATGCTGCACGGTGCTTCGCATACTTAAAAGCTCGAAGGGCACGTATTGATTTTTGCTTGAAAAATAAACTCTGTCTCTCTCTATCTCTCTCTCTCTCTTTGTCTGCTCCTGACGGAGGGGGTGTGAGCTGCCGCCTTCAACAGCTTTGTGCCGCGGTGCTTCGCCCTATTGATTTGTTTGCTTTTCTCTATCTCTGTGACTTTATATGCTCCTGACGGGCACTCCTTTGAAGAGGAAGATATGTTTGCATTCTTTTAATTGTGAGACGGAACTGTCATCTCTGTTTTGTCATGGAGCACAGTTTAAACTTTTGAAAAAGAGACAAATGTTTGTTTGCAGTGTTTGAATAACGTTCCTGTCTCTCTACAACCTCCTGTGTTTCTGCGCAAATCTGTGACCCAAGCATGACAATATAAAAATAACCATATAAACATATGGTTTCTACTTCGCGGATTTTCTTATTTCGCAGGTGGCTCTGGAACGCAACCCCCGCGATGGAGGAGGGATTACTGTATTGTCTTTATCCTTAACCATAAAAAGAAACTTAGCAAAATGTTTATAGAACAGGGAAAAATTTGGAGCCTTACAAGAAACGGGTGAGAGAGTCAAAAACTTTTCATGACATTCAAAGATAAGTAGAAGATTGGAATAATTAACAGACAATTGCAGCAGTTCTTTTGCCAATACTGGATAATTAAGAATTTAAAACACTAAATTTACCTTGCTTTTGTGTCTTATCTGTTAAAATTGATTAATGCATTTCAGTTTCAGCTGTTTTATTGATTTAAGTCAATCATCTTAAAGGTTTCAGGAGATATAGCCTTGTTACTTTATTTGGTGCCCATTTACTAATGCTCATATATCTTTACTAGCAAAATACCTGCACTTCGCAGCAGAGAAGTAGTGTGTTAAAGAAGTTATGAAAAATAAAAGGAAACATTTTAAAAATAACGTAACATGATTGTCAATTTAAGTGTCGTAGGCTTATTTAAGTATTGAGAGTAAATTTGATGATTGTAAAGAATTTATGATTGTAAATGTTGTGTATGAGAAATGCACATTTTTAGGCAGGCAGCCAACCACGTGGTAGGTGTGCGGACAGCGGCCACGCAGAAAAAGGAATGGGGACCAGGGGGGCGGCCCTTGTGCGTCTCTGCCGTGAAATAAATCGTCTGTTTAACAGAAATAAGGAATGAAACTGCCAAAAGGAGAGGTCAGTTCCGAAAGTACCTTACGGCACAGTGGCGAGAACTGCCAAAAAGATGACGTTATTTTCGGAAGTTCGTTATGGGGCACGGCGCGAAATAAAACAAACTTAACGTTTGTAAGTACAGTGTAAAGGATGAGCATGGGAAATTTGGGCTTCCTACGTATATCGGAAATCGCAGAAATAGTGAGGAGGGGTTTCCCCTATCTATATATACAGCTTAGGGGGTACACCCGTTCCCACAACCCCTTGGGTGTTGCAATAGGACATAAAACATACCTAACTTTTGTAAGTACACTGTAAGGAATGAGCATGCGAAATTTCAGCTTCCCACCTATATGGAAAGTGGGAGAATTAGTGATGAGTCAGTGAGGGCTTTGCCTTTTATATGTATAGATTTATCTTTATTTTTGGTTTATTTCAGAATATTAAAATCATATTTGTAAAGCTACAAATGAATACTAAAAGACATCAAATACAATAATGAGAATACTTTATCCACCTAATGAGACATATTCTAAATTACAAACTGATACAAATTCTGCCTGTAAAGAGAAATGAGGAAATTTGTACATGATGCCTTTAATTGTGGGCATTTTCTTTTTTACTTAAAAATGAACCTTCAAGCCTTTTGCGCCAAGTAATCAGAAGATCAGCCTGCCTTTAACAGCTCTGTCACCACTTCCTGTGTCAGTCTGGAAAATTAGACATGAACAATTGCAAATAATCTGACCTTAGCTGTCATGTTTCCTGCACTGACTTTCATTGACAAAAATAATAATTTAATAAGCAGACTTGTTTTAAAAAAAAATTTTACTTGTTAAAGATAATGAACATCTTGCAAGTTCGTTCATCTTCAAAGATCAAAACTATTCACATACAATTTATCATTTGAGAGATTTTTTAATATGTGACTTTTTCTTTAAATAAGTACAAAGATTAAAAATTACTTAGAAATTTCTTTAGATTGGCCTTTAAAACACAGTGTTAAATCTACATTACTTACACAGTGTTCATGAAAAAGCAAGAGGAATTCCAAAATCTTCTAGCAATAGTTGGTGACAACCAAAGACAGGGAGTGCAGAGTGCAGAAGCAAACTTCCTGAAAGTTTACAATCCTTTACATGACAGTTTTAACTTACTACAATGTTCATTATCAACACTGCACATTTTTATAGCATTAATCATTGAAGGCCTCTTCTGGTAATCCATAAACATAGTATATAAATAAGAAATCAAATGTTCCTAAAAAAGTTTAGACTATTTTTTTGGTGTTATGGTGCTACCACCACCGGAATACTTTCTAATGTTCTGATTGCTTCAGTGATGCTGGTAGGTCCAAGGTGTGAGTTCAATGTTTCTCATGAGGAGAATGCATATAATGAAATGAAGAGTTACTGATTTGCAATCGATTATGGTAAGGTGGTCCACAGCACTGGATTTAGAATAGGCCATAAATGTGAAAATATGTCCTTCTCCATGGAAAAAAAAAAGTTTAGCATTACACTACAGGCAATATTAGTTTTTCTTGCTATATGGTATTTGTGGACATGGGTTAGTGTTTGTTGGGTTAGATTTTGTCTTTGGCATTATGTTTTCTCATCTTCTCTGACTAGTTGTATAGGTCAAAAGGGATGCCAAACCAGAAAAAAAAAACTGCTTGTTAATTTAAATTGCGACAAAATACTTTAGACTAGCCGGCCATTTTTTTAACAAAACCAGCTCTAAGTTATTAACAATATATATATAGTGTATGACAGATTTATCTTCCACAGCGAGAAACAAGTTTACACTGCTGCAGCTAAACAATAAAATGAATGGATACAAGTTATATGTCATCTGCATTGAGAGATCCACTTCTGAAGAATTCCTTGGTTGCTGTAAATCCTCTGGAACTACAGAAATGTTCACTGATTTGTTTAGTAGAAATAACACAAAAAGATTTAAAAAACTTGACTTACTGGTTTAATGCATATTGCATGCACAAACAAATGCCAGACAAGGCAGCAAGTTATATGTTTTGAGAACAAAAAAAAAACCCCAAAAAAACTAAATTTAGCTACAATCGTATGGATTCAGCAGGCGAAGCATATTGACCCTGGTTTTGAAGAGCTCCAGGCTTTAATTCCAATTAATTTCATAATTTGACATCAGTCCTTGTGTTATTGAAACATCTGACCAAAGCTGATTTTTGTTTCAAGGTACAGTGTCAGAAATTAACCATATAGTGGATAATACTTCTCTCTGAAATTCAGAAAAAGCTGGTACTATATTTACTTTTTGCTCAAAAATGAAATTCTTCTTGAATAGTGAATCAAAATAGTTTACATCTCATTTTTTTGCTGACATAAACAAATATTTTTTCCCCAAGCACGGACTGTAATAAAGGTATTGGCTTGGTCTGTGCACCAATTTTGGATATTCAAATGCTTTTAATTATTAAAAGAGTGATGTGAAGATGTAAACCGTCAAAGTAGGGTGTGAGTTGATAATTACTAGAATTGGGTTATTAGTTTTTTGCTAAACTGATCAAGATTTGCTTGAGCACACTGCTAGCTAGTTAGTGTTTGAAGATGCTAGATATGCTTGTTGTTCCTAGGCTACTTTTTCCTTAAAAACTATAATTACAATTAACCACAAACAGATTTTACTGAAAAAATGGATATTCCATTTAGCGATTTAGTCTTTGTGTAGCAAGAACACATCAAAACTGAAAACTAAGTGTTTAACTCACCAATTTTCCAGATCTACTTATAATTTAACTGCTTCTATTTTTGGTGGTGAGGGGGAAACAGCTCATGAAATGACTATATAGTCACACCAACTGTTATTCTTTCTTTGTTATGATGACTTTCTTACAGTGTATGCTGATTGTTCTGTTCACCTTTAAATTGCATTTTGTCCACTCTTGAACATTCAATATTTTTCAAAACGTCCTATAATTTCAGTAAGTTAAGTCTTAAGGATTAATAAGTTAATGATTAGTTTTTGGAAATTAAATATTTTTGCTTATTTTTTCTTATTTGGACAAATCTTGCTGTAGTTTATTTCTTTATTGCATTTCTTCTTTAAAAGATAAAAAAAATTTCAGTCTTTTCAACTTTTACATTAAAAGAGAAGCCGTGTCGCCAAAATTATTCTTGTGTGCATGTGGTTTATCATTGACAATGGGCTGGGTCCTGTTTTACTAAAATGTAAGACAATGTTTGTGCAGAGTAAGATGTATATTTTTATAATTTATGTGCCTCTTGTATTTAAAGTCCATAAGTCAAGAAGCTAAACCTCTCCCTTTAAGTGATTTATTATATCATAACAATGAATGGATATTCAATTTAGTTCTCCACATTGCTGAAAAATGTAAACAGTTTGCCAGGTCACAGTAACCTTGGATGAGTAGTAAAGTGCAACATGCTTTTTTTGTAGGCTTAAAATGAATTAGTTTGACATATATTTGTCACTTGAAAGTGTATTTTTAATAATTAACTTACATTACAGGCATTAAAACTTGCTTTAAATGACTAAAACAATTTTAGTTCAGAAATATAGGTAAACAGCCTCAGAAAAAAGTATGTTAGTAAAACATATGGTATTTTTTTTTTTAATAATGTGGAAGTTTTGCAATCATTGGGAACAAATTCAAGTTTTGTACATTGAATAAAGTATCTATGTGGAAGAAAATCGACTTTACATGATGGATGTTACAAAAATTAGTAGAAGTTTTCATTCTCTCACATTACACTTTTTTCAATTAGTTTTGAGCTGGAATGAATTCCTAAATTAATATAGGATAGGTGTAATCTCTGTAGACTCTGAATACAAACTGTAATTGAAGCAGCAACTGTAGAACCTTATACATTAGTTATTCACAACACAATAACATCATTCCAGACAATTGTCAGGAATTGGAGTACAGTATACTATACAGTTGTTGGTATAAAGATAAAAGCTTAGCAAAAAGCAAAGAAAGACAGATTTACACCATACAAATAATACTTATTTTATTATGTCAGAGAGTAATACTTACTAGTTTTATGAATTTATTTGCTTATGTAAAAACAAGAATGGCTAAAATTGGATAAACTAACAATCTGTAGCTTGACTCAGAAAAATGTTTTTCACAGAACTACATGGTGTTGGTCTTAATGGTTTTGCTTCTAGTGAAATGACTGATTTTCAGCCTAACAGTGAATTCCTTACAAGTACCATTACAAATCAACAAACCTTACAGAGATTTACTGTATTCTGTGAAATGGGTGTTCATTAATTGTGTGCTTGTATTCATTATACTATACCAGGAAAATCATTATAAATATATATAATATATATATATATCTCTCAAGGTAACGGTATTACCATCAAAACTAATTTTAGCAATTCTCAACCTAATTAACTGTCAAAAACGTGAATTAACGATGTGGAGATGAAGATAGGCATATTTTATATTGAACATCACATCTTGTATCTACATAAAAATCACCTGCAACCTTCCCTTATATGAATTCAGCTCTCTATGAATATAATTTAAGTTAATGGGTTCTCCTAAGCTATTAGGGTTCTTACTTGTATACACGCGAACTATTAATTATGCAGTGTGTGCTTTTTATTTCTAAGTACTGTATTTTTAAAAAGTGTCATTTTAAAATATGAGTGTGTTCCAGTGCCCATTTACAATTAAAAAATAAAACACAAATTGATAATATAAGCTAATCTGTCTATATTTGAGAAGAAAATGAAACAGAAAGCTGTTTTGATTGAGCATGCTCAGATTCAGGCACAGACAGAAAGAGGAAATAGACGTACTGTAGAAGCTGGCCATTACGTAGTTTTGGCAGCGATCACCAGTAAATTCATTGGGGCACCTGAGAGGGGAAAAAAAAAAAAAAAAAAAAAAAAACGCAGAGAAAAAAAAAAAAAAAAGACAAGAGAAGAAGTGAGTATCAACCAGAGCAGATTCCTATCATGTCAGTGTGCATCACCAGTGCTCATCACTGTCAAGAAAGCCAGTCTGTGTTCAGACAAAAATAGTTCATTTTCATTTTTACAGGCTTCAAAGATCCATATATGAATATTTTAAAATACTATTACTTTTATCAGATTAATTTAAATGTTTTTTTTTTTTCAATTAATAGGCATAGAAATATTGACCAGATTTTCATTCTGAAGTAGTAAATCAGAGATAGGTAATTTAATTTTTTTAAGGTAGCCACACCCTGCAGTAACAAAATGGCACATTAAACATTGGAAGTCTGTAGGAAACAATTTATAAATGCACAGTAACAAAAACTTTTTCTTTATAGAAAGGAGAAAAAAAAATTATGAAAATTGATCAATCAACTGTTAAATCCCAAAACATGTTAATTTAAAAACACAGGGATTGGCATTTTTAGCAGTGATTAAACACCAGTGATTTGAAGAGCATTTTGTTCTGTGATTGGGACATACGTTGAGGACTTAGGACTCTCAAAGGCACAATGTCTTGACATCGCTCTCCCGTGAATCCTGGTTTGCACCTGGAGGGCAAAAATGAAATAAGAAACAACCCAAATCCAATAAGTGTATCTGTGGTATTAGCTGGAAATATCTTGCTTGAGGTTCAATGAAACAACAACAATATGTTTCTGGACATTGTACAAAGAACTCCTTTGACTTTTTAAATTGAATAATGTACAAGTTCCCATACATTTCTGGAATTAAATCAAAATATAAACAGTTTTCAGGGATCAATGAGAAACTGGATTTTATATTTCTTCTTTCTCTAGTCTAGATTATATCATCCATTCTCTGCTGTCAAGCGAAGCATAATCAGTGTTCTGCTTCAATGCATTTGGCTCAATTACTGTATTAATTGTTGGTGTGCAATTTCCAATTGATAAGAGAAAAAAGCATTTAGTGTAGTTATAAGAAGATATGCTAATTATGTGGGTATCATAGCTCCTAGCTTTTGTGATGGCTTGTAGCTGTTCTGCCAAGCTAGTTATGATATTCTATAGATTTATCTTTGTTTGCTTGTTTCGAGATTATAATTTTATTTCTTCATATAATTATTCAGTGCACCTTCAGCACAAAACACATTTTTTGTTTTTGACCTAAGGTAGTTAACTTGCTCTTGTAATCTTTATAATAACACATTCTGCCAAAAACAGCAGGATTACAGCTTATCTGGTAATTCTGGAGAGCTCTTTGCTGACAGATGCATAGCTAGTCTACTTTTCAATATACTGAAATTAGAGGGGTCAAATCTCTAAGAAGTTCTAAGGACGACATTTACAAATGTGTATTTTCAAGCAAATTTTACTTAAAAAGGAGTGTTGGGGAAGGGCACAGATATTACTTGTTTTCAATGAACACTTTATTAGAAAACACAAAATAGTATAAAAATTAAAAAGCTACAGCTGTACCCACACATGAAATACAAAACACAAAAACACAATAATGCAGCAATGTCAAATTGCCAAATGAAGTACAAATGTCCAGCCCTGGAAGGAAGCACCTTTATTTTCCCATTGTACAACGTTATTGAATGAAAGTATACAGATGTGAGCAATGTCTTTTACAGAATTACAGTAATATATTAATATTTCAAGGGATGCAATAAATGCACCGTAACACTTTACACAAAGTGGTGCAGAAGACGGTCTGCTAATATTTTAGGGTGACAGATTTTTTTGACGATCTTTCCATGGTAAGTAATATTCCTACATTTACCAACAGTTGCACAACAGTATTGACTACCATAAAATACACTGAAAAATGCTGCATATGACAATTTTCTTTTCCTTAGCCTTTTAGGTAGTCTTGGTATACTGGTTATTTACATTTCATGTGCAAAGCAGAAACAGTATATCAAACCCCTGGAGTTGGCAAATGTATGCAGAGGTCTGTCAAACCGTTTCAAACAAAGAATCAATAAAACCCTGTGGACGCAGGTATAGGTCCTGTATTGTGATTAATATAATTATGTCTGTTGTCTCCTGCCTTTTTAGCATACACTTTAATGTCTCTACCATTATGCCAATTTACCTTGGAAGCAATGGAGTGTTAATAAGGCATGTTTGCCAGTACCTTTAACATGATGTATGAACTTGTTAATTATATATGAATACAGTATGTGTTTAAAACATACATACATATATTTAAGTAAAGAATTCATCAACAGCCTTAAAATTTTTTACCTGATCTGCACACAAGTTTCTTTTCTTTCTTTTTTTATTTTTAAACTGTGAGGCTTTTAAACTTTGATCACCAAGTAGTGTTAAATCAGCACTCCTATGCATCTACATATCTTGATCAGCCAAAACTGCTTTCTTACCATCAACCTGTGATTAGCAAAAAAGAACAAAGTGTTTGCTTTTTTAATGACTAAACCTTGCGGAGCTTATAATAAGACAACATGGGCTCTTAAGTTCAGCAGCATTTTTTGCTTAGTCATGGGGGCATTTAAGCAAATACTTAATCTTACAGAACAGTCTGAAACACTCTCTTATGCATCTAATGGACAAGAGCCAAGTGTATCTTTAGGACTGTTGACTGCATTTCTCAATTGCCCATAAGAAATCCTGCATCTGCAGCATTCATTTAGATGATTAAAGTGGGGGTGGGGTGCAAAAAGTAGGGCAAAATGACACAGATGAACACAGATTGCAGAGTATGTTACAGCTTTTAGGCAAATACCTTTGTAGTGTTAAAACCATTGGTTGTAACCAGTAAGCAAAATTATGTGAAATAAGGAAACCAAATGACAAACATTGGTTCAGGACTGGTATCCTTATGCCAAACAAAATGCCAAATATTTGGTACAATACTATAGATAGTCAAGTTTCAAGTGATTTTTGAAAAGGGATTTTAAAATATCTAATGGTAGTCAAACTAAATGATTCATCTCTTTGTACTGCAATTGCCATAATGCAATGCTTCTGACCAAACCAGCAAGCCCGCGAAAGAATCGCAAATCCAAGAATGGCAATCACTTTCTGTTCCCTCCGATACTTGGAGGGATGAAATTTCATGGAGGGTGGGTGCGTCCTGGGAAAGTTCATTTAATTATATACACATATTTTTTGGAGCTGTGACTCAGTTGTAGGCGCCTTCGTTTATTTGTTTTAGCCATGCAGTTTCATTTTTGTGTTTCTATGGCTGTGTCGTCAGCGAGAAGTCATTTGCTGACGGCGGCGGATTCGCGTGCTGAAGTGGCCATGTCGGCGGATCCGGGCATGGAGGGCCACATTACTAAACGAACATGGTATATGCGCTGGTGTGGGCAGTCGCGTTCTGGCGGCCGTACAACCTGGCGTGCACACTTTACCTCAGGTTTAGTTTACAGGTCGTAGCCATGGTAAAGTTTTCATTTAATTAAATAAATATATTTGTACTAAAGTAGTGTCTTTGTGTGGGCACCTTCGTTCATTCATTTTATCCATACGGGCTCGTTTTTTTATTTCCGTTAGTTGAGCTGTTTCTTTTTGGAGTCGTGACTCCGTTAGCTATAAGTCGTTTACTGTTAGGAATTATAATCGCACTTACATTTAATACGGAGCGTTCGTTTACTGTTTTCTTCCATCTGGTGTCGTTTCTGTGTTTTCCGTGGCTGGACTGTTAATAATGTATTACTGTAATGTGATTCACATATGCTGTGTAGTCTGGACGTCTGGGGATTGTGTACTGTAATACTGTAATGTGATTCAGATATGCGCTGAATCGTTTCGTTTTTGTTTTCTCCGTGGCTGTGTCGTTAGCTATGGGCTTGGATTTGTATTTCCGTTAGTTGAGCTGTTTCGTTTCTGAGCCGTGACTCCTTTGCCTGGGAGCTGTTTCGTTTTTGAGCCGTGACTCCTCTGCCTGTGGTGTTTCAGAAGAGCGTTGTAGGCGGCAGTGCGCGTGTGCTTCGAAGTCTGGACGTCTGGGGATTCCGTACTGTAATACTGTAATGTGATTCAAATATGCGCTCAATCATTTCATTTTTGTTTTCTCTGTGGCTGTGTTGTTAGCTATGGGCTCAGATTTGTACAGCCTAAGCAAACGGCTGATTCTGGTACATCTAATCTGTGTTTTCTGTGGCTGTGTTGTATCACACTGGTAGGCGATTCGTGACATCCGGTTTACAACGTTCTCGTTTCTGTGTTTTCTGTGGCTGTGTTGTTAGCTATGGGCGGGTACAACGTTCTCGTTTCTGTGTTTTCTGTGGCTGTGTTGTTAGCTATGGGCGGGTACAACGTTCTCGTTTGTGTGTTTTATGTGGCTGTGTCGTTAGCTATGGGCGGGCTCGTTGCAGTGCGGCAGTGCGCATGCGCTTCGATGCGCCCATCCGGTTTACAACCTTCGGTTAGTAATATGGATAACAACTGATGCATTATAATTGCCAAACACACATATTGTGGATTCTTCTCTTTTAATCAGCTGTGAATAAAGTGTAGATGATTTCTTCCGTCATTGATTTTGGTGTCTCTAAGTCACTAAACTTTAAACAAAAATGCTGTCAGTTCAGTTCCTATTTGGTTCCTATTTCGCTATCAGTGTAGACCAAGGCGGCATGCGGGAAAGACAACTGAGAAGCATCTTAGTGCTTAACCAAGAAACGTTAGATGATGAAAGTCTTCAAACAGTGATGCTTGAATCAGAATTCATCATCAGCAACAGACCCCTTACAAAGATATCAGATGATCCGAATGACTCGGAGGCACTGACATCCAATCACTTGCTGTTACTCAAGACTCCATCCAGCATACCTCCAGGACTTTTTTTCTAAAAATGACCAGTATACAGGAAGATGCTGGAAAAGCAAGTACAAAATAGTGCTAATTTGTTTTGGAAAAGATGGACTAAAGCGTATTTAACAATACTTCATGAATGTCAGAAATGGTTCTCACCAAGACAACATTTTGAACCAGGTGAAGATGTTCTCAAAGATGACACTGTATCTAGGAACTCTCAGGTAATGGGTTGTCATGAAAACAATGCCAGGTCCCAAAGGTGCAGTCAGAAGAGTGTGAGTGCAGACTAAAACCAGCACACTGGACAGATCCATAAGCAATTTGTGCTTGCTCCAAGAAAAAGCAATTAATTGAAATGATTAATCTTAAATTTTGTGTGCTTAAATACTGATTGTGCTTTTACATTTACATTTTAAGTTTTCATTTAACTGTTCATGAATAAATTAAGGCTCTTATCTAAGTAGTGCTGTTGTAAATGATTTTGCCCTTAGCATCAACATTTAGGGGCTGGATATGTAAGAGCCATTTATTTTATTGATAGAAGTATTTTCTTAGTTATGCTAAAATTTTTGACTATATATTAATGCATAGTCTATGAGAGATTCTATTGTAACTCCCACAAGTTAAATTGAGATGGAATATTGACTGGACATAGTACCAAAAAGATATACTGTCATTTTGTATTCCTCTAGTCTGTCATACAGATTATCTTCAGGCCACCACAAAAAGCGAAGGAGATCAGCATCTTCATCTGGAACCTTTACTTGGTAAAACATTGATTTAATATCTGCTATTAATGTGGCTGGTTTTGAATCCTCCAAGCAAAGTATTAGTTAGGTCAGGTCCTTTCAGTAATTGTTCATTCAGTGTGAACCCTTGGTAAGTTGTTGTACAGTCAAAAACCACTCTAATTTTATTTTTCTTTAGATGATATACTCCATGGTGAGGAATGTACCACAAACTATCTTGGCCGAGTGATAACTGTTCTGTGAGTACCTTAATAGCATATCCCTTATCTAAAATGTCTTTCAAGAATATTTTGTAATCCTCATTAAATGTTAATTTAATTAATGTTTTCTTGAGAACAATAGCACTCTGTTCTGCAATCCAACGATTATTTGACATGTTAAGTATCTCATCTTTCAAAGACAAATTTATGCAATTGTGTCAGTCCACCAATTTTGCAGACTCTGAGACTATGGGCATGAACTTATCTTCTTGTGACATTTCCTCTTTCTCCTCACTGCTGTGCTCTGGAAAGTAAGTATTGTATTGCTGGAGTAACATTTGTTCTATTTCCATTACTGACACAAGATTGAGTGTATGTCTTTGCAGTCTTTCATTATCTGACCCCGTTAGCAGACCACTGACAATCCATCCTTCACCTCTACTGTGTATGACCAATCATGGCTCCACGGCTTTAGGGACATTTGTACCTATTAACAAGCCCACCTCTGCTTTTGTCTATGGTAGATGCACATCTTTGAGGCAAGACCATTTTGCGATATTCCTCTAGCATTGGGATGTTCTCCTTTTTTAATAGGAAAAAATTCTGTGTATAAACTTCTGGCAATTCAATAAATATGTTTTCTCATAGCTCCACAAACCTGTAACTCTGATAGGATGGAACTTTTCATTATCCCTTTCCACCATGCTGATAATGAACTTGAGTTCTTCTTCCAGGAAGATTTAACTGCTCTTGATGTTTTTCTGTGCAGAATGTTGTTGTACTGCCTGAGTCTACAAGGGCATAGGTTTATATACAGCTTTCACTCATTTTAGACTCAACTTTCACTGGGGCCAAAGCTAGGACATACTCTTTACCAGCCCTGGTAGCAGTACATGTCTCTAATTCCACAGTGACATATAAACAAGAAATATTCTTCTTTTCTGATGGATTAATGTCCTCTTCTTTAGTGGGTGAGGCTTTATTTTCTATACCTATTTCTTTACTCATATGTAAAATGTCTGGATGTAGCTGAGAACATACTGTATTTGACATTTAATTTTTTCTACACAGTCTTTACTAAGATGTCCTTGTTTAGGGCACTTAAAGCATAAAACTTTAGATTTCAAAAAGTCAATTCTACTTTCATTTTGATCTTACTGCATTCAACAAGCATGTGACTTTCATTTCAAAATAGACAGGGCTTATGTAATGCACAAACAGCTATCTCTGCCATTTTGACTGAGGTGTCTTGAATTCCCTTTTCAGCAGCAACTGTAACAAAACTGCTTCTTCTCTGTCCACTTTTCAGGGGAGACTTCCCTTTGTCAGTCTTTTCCTTTTCCTTCTTGGAAATATGGCTTTGATAAGCTCTACCATGCACAGGATGTAAGGATCATGTAGCCTGTTGTTCTAGAAAGTCAACTAGGTCAGCAAGTCGTGAGCCTGTTTAAATTTTCCTCAGTATTGCAAGCTACTGTATATTTTCCCACTCCTCTCAGTTGGTAGGGAAGCTATGAGAGTACAGTACGAATGTTTGAGCTGTTATCAAATTCAAAACCGTTCTTCACGTTGGATATAATGTTTATACGGCTGCAAAGAAACGATGAGTAATCTCTCAGACCTGCTCCATCATCCGACTTTACTTACAGCCACTTCACTGCTTTGGTTAGGTATGCATCAGCTCTCTGTAGCTGGTTTCCATAATAGCTTTTAAGCTGCTTCCTGGGCTTTTTGTTAACTTCCTCCGGTGGCAGTTATGTACAGCTTTTAACAATTTTATATGTTGAACCTTTGGTAAATTGCACCAAGACGTCTAAGGCTTCTCCATCACCTCTCCCACAGATTTGATCAAATGCTCTAATAAAGTTTGCAAAGGCCACTGGGTCACCTTAAAACACTGGGACCTTTCTGTCAGGTATGTGCACTTTAGATTGCTGTTCATAGTGTAAACAGCTACTTGCATCATAAATTTGCATCTACATTTTTAGGAGCATTGTAAGGGTTTGAATTTAATCAGAGATATTGGTTTTTCAGGAGCCTTGTAAAGATTTGAATTACTCGGAGATATTGGTTTTTCATCTACTGTATTGGAAGGTGCCTTGGGGTGACTTCTATTTTGACGCATCTTCCATAACCAGTTCATATTATCTTCAACAAAAGTATATAAAGTCTTCAGTTCAGCACTGAGACTTTTACGTTTGCTTCTTTTGTTCATCTTCATCACTTTGTAAAGAATAAAACTCCTCACTTAACTCTACATATTCCTTTTTTGCTGCAGAAAATTTTGTTTCAATAATTTTAATTATGTTTTCACAATTCCCTTTATCCTTAAATGTTTTCTATGTACTTTATCAAGTTGGATAACTGTTCATATTTTTCCATACTAGCTACTTGAAGCAACGTTACTTTATATATATTTTCATCAATATCTGATTGGGAATCAATACGTTATTCCAATTAGTCTACCATTAACAGTCATCCAGAAAATAACCTGGGCTGAGCTGGAGTTGTGAGCATCTTGCTGTCGTCATAGACATGCTCTCTCTCTGTTGGGTCACTGATATCAGGAGATAATCACTCAGGCTTCCATGTGGAAATAGTATTTCAATCATGCACCAGGATCGCTCCTTTAAAAGTATTTAAATTCTTTCCTCTTAGCTTATAGAATTACACAAAACAGCACTTTGCCTTTTCAAAAGTTCAGCTTTGCTCGGCAAATGTGCCAAAGCATGCAAACATTAAGATACCTGATGTGTCTTTCAAGTTGTTGTTGTTTTTTTCCTTTGCGAACCAACGTCAAGCTTAAACCAGCAGTTTTCAAACTTAAAATGTAGCTGCTTCTTTCCCAGGTTCCCAAAATCAAGCAGCTGCTGAGTTGGCAAGGTGGGATCCAACAAATGCACATCAAAAGAAATGTCTCAGTCCAATAAAATTTTAAAAAGGTTTAGTGAAAATGTTGCAGTAGCATCTTATATTTTATGATACCTACCACACTTTCTAAACATATTTTTACTCCTTAACATACTGCAGGCTACTCATAAAATTCTTTAAAATCAGTTTGCTTAAAATCTCCAGAAAAAGTGATTTTTGTGTGAAAGAATTTCTCAAGAATCCCCTCTGAAGGCAACAATTAGGCCTATTTTATTTTTATGATATATTAAAATGTTGTTCTTAAATCATAAAAACTGCTTACCTGCAAAGATACTTGATTTTGCTGGGAACATCATTGAGCATAAAGCATTCACCTCCATTTACACAATAGTTTTTCTCTTTCTCACTACATCCTATGAAATGGCCAGTTCCTAGAGGAGGTGTTGTGGTAGAAGCTACAAAGAAAGAAAAAAATTATATTTTTTATATTATGATTAGCGTGTACAATACATAGAGGGATAAAACGTATATAAACTACTATACTGTAAAATCACGAAAAGATTACTGTAGATAGATTAAAGGAAATACTACAGAATTTCATTGTAAACAATAAGATTGCAGGATTTTTTTATTTAGCAAATGATTGCTTAAAACATCCAGGAAATTCAGAGTGCCACTTCAACTAGCTGCAGCACAGTTATGCAAGTAAGAACATTGTAGGACTGCCTATAATACTTCAAAGTGAAAGAAAAAAAGCAGAGAAAGAAAAAAAACTAATATTAGTTTAAACAAGGCATCTCTCGAATCTACTCATTAAATCTGATGTAGTTTCAAGTTCCATAAAATACTACATATAATGACATAGGTATAATAATCATTTACATCCAACAAAACTTGAGACAGAAAATCAATTTGCATTTGATAAAAAAGTAAAAGCACTTAATGACCTCATGCTCTTAAAAGTACAGTATATATTGTCACCATGAAACTAGAGACCTACATTAAGATCTAATAACTTATTCCAGTATTGACCTTGTGGATTCTTGGAAAGGTTCTTCTTTTTCAGGTTTCTAATTTTCTGAATTAATAAGAATTTACAATGAATTTCCAGCACTGCTGGAAGAACATTCTGGACATTCTGTATCAGTTTCAAGATATACTTAGCTACTATGCATTAATCAGGACAAAGCTTGCAGTTATCACCATTAATTACTATGTAAAATTTACAATTATACAAAACTTTAAAGAAGACTACTTTTCAATAAACAAATACTTTTGTTTATACTACAGATTAACTTGCATTGTTTGCCCTGGCACATTTCTTTTATGATTGTGGTCTATAGTATTTTGAAGCTTACAGATCTGATGGCCTTGTACTTTTTTCAAACAGGGTCAAAAAACTCAGCTGGTATGAAAAGGGCTCCTTCCAGGATAAACAAAAGATGGCAGACAAGGGCTGCTGTGAAATATTTATCTCTGATAAAAATACTGTTTTTGGCCTTCAATACAGCTGTTCAATAACTACAGAAACAAACACTGTACTGTATATACAACTATACTGTACAGAGTGGTAAATGTATTAGCCATAAAATGCACAAAAAGGCTATAATCTATAGGAAAAGTAGCTAAAAAGACTTTCGTCCACCTAACCCCTTGCTTTCATCTCATTATCAACTCAGGAGGCACAATGTGTATTTTTTATATACCTATATAGTATATACACATGCATGCCGACATATAAACAATACTGTTTAAGAAGAGGGCAACTGCATAAGTGATTGAATTTCATAAACCTCCTTCACAAGAGAACACCCATAAAAAAAGAATAAAACAGCTGTTAGACCATTTACTTCTAAAATAAAAAGACTATACTCACCATAACCATACATGTTATTTATTTTATGAAAATGAAAAAACATATTTAGACTATGCTACTAAATGCAGGAAAACAAAATAGTGTTTCTTAGCCATGAGTTGGTAGGAACTAATTATAGTCTATTTGTTTAAAATCTGTACTGTTTTATAAACAGTTTTACATTTCATCTAAATTAAACCAACGGAACCTCTGTGCTTAATATGAGAAACCCAAACAATATGGAATTGGAAAAAATAAACAGGAGTTCATTTATACTCCATTATAAAAAGTATAAAGTTAAATCTTACCAAGAATGATTTTCATTTAAATATTATTTAAAAATAAAAGAATAACTGTTTTATTACTATCAAATTAAAATAAACTTCAAATTAGACACTGAAAAGTAATTCACTATTACATTTCACAAATACATTACATAACATTAAATAAAAAAGTATACACCACTTATTTTCACTTTCTCAAAATTATAATTTACTTATTCAAGTTTCCCACAAGTTTAAAAACAAGTATTCTCATCTAACACAAATAGGATATTACAATTAAAATAGATATAGATAGATAGATAGATAGATAGATAGATAGATAGATAGATAGAAAGATAGATAGGACAGTTAGTTTATTAATCCCAAGAGGAAATTCACAATTGAACTGCACTCTTTTATTGCACTCTTTCTCAACAGCCATTCTTGCCTACAGCACACAGTCATAATAATTTAGCAAAATACGTACATGTAAGCTTATATGTAATAATACAAGATATAATTCTATTACATTAACTCTCTGTTCTTTAAACTATTCAAAATGTGAAAAAGAAAATATCAACTATAAGGATATTAAGGAAATCTGTATTTGCAAATGAATAAAAAACAACTTGAATCACATTACTAAGCCTTTGACTTTCTTTGCCTTACCTGAAAGCATTTTAAAATGTCAGGAAGCATAAAGATGCATTTGAACAGCAAGCTGGAACACTTCATTCTCCTAATACTCTCAGTGCTCTGCAAAGCATTTGCACTCTCCTGTTAGTCTAGATCAAGACTAACTTTTTTAAAAAACCTCTTTTTTACGTCATCAGTTCTATTATTGACTTGAAAGCTTATTGAAAGGAAAGACGTCAGTGTTGGCATTAGAGCGTAATAAAATTACCAACCTGAAATCAAATAATCAAGCTAGGAAGGGAAAAGAACACTCAGAAAATGAAATGACAAATATTTTCCTCCTTTATGTCCTGGGATAAGAGCTTACTGCAAGAGCACAAATAAGCCTCATAGAAGGCTATTACAGTGAATCAATACTCAGATGCAAGTCTTAATTTAAGTTCTGCATCCACACAAGGGGAATGCCAAAGGTGATCCCTCATTCTAACTGCTTTATTTACCAAAAGCCTCACCATTTGCTAGTCACTTTAAAAAGTAATTAACAGCAGAGATACATTTCAGATTTTTTTTCTAAACAATTTGCCACCAAATGATTTGATAAACGATATAATTTTTAGAGTTGTGATCCTGGCTGCCCTGGAAATCCCATCTAAGGAATGGAACATATTAACATCACCAAATACTAAAGAAGAGGATTTTTTTATGTTTAACTTTTTCTCAGATACATGAAACAATCAAAATTTATTTTGAATTTAATTTATTGAACCTCTTGGTACAGGAACCATAAATGTAGATACTTTTAACCACTATAAGGCAAACTCTCAAAGACTACTGTATTTAGTACATAGTCTTGAGGTGACTGAGTGTTGGTAAGGGCTGGTCCTTGTGTTGTACCTAATGTGCTCTTATGACCCTCAATTGGATTAAGTGCATTGATTTGTGAATGAGTGGATGGATACAAAGAAATGTGGTTAAAAATGGAAGGTATTTAGATTATTATGGGTAAACAAGTAATATTCTTGGATTTTTTTTTTTTTATATTCTTTGATTTTATATAAATTTGTCTTGTGATTGTGGTGTTTATACCTTGTAATCCTTAATGCAAGTAAATGTTAAAGGGTTTCTTAAAGGCACATTAATGAAGAGTGCTGTTTTGTATCTAAAATAACAGCAGCTGCAATATAGTACTATTTGGTCCTCTACTTTTAATGGTTGTTGGCAATACAGTAATATTTAGTACTTGTATTGCTATGTAGTTTACAGTACATAAAAATAAGTGACCAGAAAAGAAATGAATCTTAGCATTATATCATTTCATACTTCAACATTTTGCAACTGCTGACCAGCCTACTTCTGCCAAATTCAAACCTGCTTGCTCATATGAAGTTAGAGAAAAAATAACACAGGCACATCAGCACAGATCTGGCAAAGGTTTAAATTTAGATCTCTGTTCACAATTATCATTGCTTCTCTTATCACTATTACTGTTACCAAAGTGGGTTGTGAGGTGTCCAACCACAAATCAGCTCTCAAATACTATATAATATCATTCAATTAATTATATAAAAACAGTTAACTGTGTAAACATATCCTTAATCAATATGCATCATAAAATGACACTGTCTCCCGATGGCAATTCAACCCTTAAATATCCTTATGACAAGGATAAGATTGTTTGTCTGCAAAAAACAGGGTGACCTAACTTTTAAACTCCAAAGTTCATTTACTACGTTTATTCAGATGTATCTATATCAAAATGGGCTGGTTAGAATATATACACTGTTCAGAATTACTTGTGTAACACGGTTGTCATAGTTTTTTTTTTTTAGAAGCTATTTTCTTTATGTGATGATGTCTATATTAGACAATGTGATTCACATTAACACAAAATTCCTGTGTCCTGTGGTTACTAGCACTTCCAAGACTGCAAGATCAATCAAATTATTTAAGGTTCAGGAGGGGCAAAAAGAGAATGATGTAAATAGGATAATGTAAATTTGGTGTTAGTAAGAACACATTTTGCTTTCAATTATTGAGAAAAAAAATCTATACAGTAAACTATCCAAAATGCAAGAGTGTGTTCAAACCCACCCTGCTAATTACAGGCTAATCAGGACACCTGGTGTTACAAGTAAATTAAATGAAGTTGATTGTAAAAGGCACTACTGAAAACAGCCATCTGTTGTTAGCATATTAGTGGATAGTCACTAGTAACTTAGACAGGAGCCACACAAATTAAGATGTTTGTAAGGAACAATGAAAACATCCGATAGGAATACAAAATATGATATAATTTACCATGAGTTCTACAAAAATATTTGTCTTATGCAAAACAAATAATTAAACTACAAGCAGGTGGCAATTCAGGGAGTGGTGTACAGGCCAGTACAAAACTGACTCAAGTACAGAATGCAAAAGGTTATGATGAGGAATTTCTGACTCTATAGTGATCAGTGTTAAGAATGCCACTATTTTTAACTTCCATCCATCCATCATTCAACGTGCTATATCCTAACTACAGGGTCACGGGGGTCTGCTGGAGCCAATCCCAGCCAACATAATGCGCAAGGCAGGAAACAAACCCCGGGCAGGGCGCCAGCCCACCACAGGGCACACACCCACACACCAAGCACACACCAGGGACAATTTAGGATTGCCAATGCACCTAACCTGCATGTCTTTGGACTGTGGGAGGAAACTGGAACACCCGGAGGAAATCCATGCAGACACGGGGAGAACATGCAAACTCCACGCAGGGAGGACCCGGGAAGCGAACCCAGGTCTCCTAACTGCGAGGCAGCAGCGCTACCACTGCCAGATAATTTCATAAACTGGTTTCACTTATAGATTAGTATTAACATGGGTAAATGAGTTAATCTCACAGACTCAGAAAAATTTGGAAGACCAAGGGCAAAAGAAGTTTAAATATAAAGATATAAGGTGGCTTAGACATGAAAGTGTGCCTTGCAAGGAAGGCCATAAAGTGTGCAGGAATGATTACAAAAGCTAGCAAGGTGTTAATTTACATAGCACACTGTGGAGTAAATGTCATAGGAGGTTTTGTTTAAGCTGTATAAAACATATATGGAATGCTGAATGCAGTTTTACTGTATTCACAATTTAACCTGCCTCCTTGGGAAGTGCATGCCCAAAGCACAGGAGAATCTCTAAGGAAAAGGATGAGGAACTCCAGATTCTTTAGAGCATGTTCTTTTTTAACAGGGGAGGACTAGAAGCATCCAAGGAAAGCCATGCCCAGTAAGGTCAAAGGAATTTCCCAAAAGTTTATCCAGTCCAAAAGACTACACTTAAGGACAGCTCATTTCCATCGAATTAGAAGACTGGAGCACAGCTCAAGGTCTGACATTTAACTTCCAACCATATTGGTTGTACTACAGAGGTTTCTTATCCTCTTCAACAAGGAACAAAGAAGACCAGAGAGGAGCCATGGAAAAACTTTGTTGCCCTGAAATAACTGCTATATGGATTAATTGACAACTGCATAACATCTTTGATAACACCTAGATGGTGGACTGTTTTGCATTTAGTGTATTTTATTTTGCATTTTTGCCAAAAAGACATCTATAAATACACAAGAGATGTAAATTCTATTTACAGCATGTCTGTGCTGCTTAGTGGAGAACCTCCACTTGGTTACACTATCTATATTACAAGGAGGACATAACCGCGGTAAGAAAATTCCAGAGGCAGGTTACTAGACTGATGCCTGGACTGCAGAGTATGAAGAATAAGGATATTATATTATATAGGAGTTGATCCTTTTGGTCTAGTTGAATGGAGACAAACAGATAATGCAACAGAAAAAAATAAATAAGTAGTAAGAAGTAACATGATTGTCAGTGGTTACTTTAATATCAATTTTTTTAAATTTACAAGATCATGTTGACAGAAGGCAGCTACTTAATGCAAAATTCCCACAAATATTACAAAGTATATGTACAACCATTGAACAAAGGGCCCAATAGTGTAGTTATACACTACAAAATTTGAGAAATTTTAAATCTTGATCTAGTGTAAATAGTTAATTAAATTGTTAATTATAACAATTTAGTTTGAGAGCAGTCAAATGCTGGATAGTATTCCAAGTCTCAAACTGTTTTTATTATTCTTATGTACTGTATTATAGCGGTTTGTCATTTTCCATAATTAATGTATGCATTCATATTACTTTGAAACAGCACATAATAAATTGCTGAGATTTTAAGTGAATAGATATTTCTATCTAGGCTTTAAAGTAGATAGAATATAGTTATATATTTAGATAACTAGAGTATGTGTCAAGAATTTATTTTGAGGAGGTCATATTGGGGAAAACTTAGGATTGCTTAGTCAGGTAATTCCATATTTTTAAACACACAGACTGGAAACATCAAACGCATTTTTGAAAGGTATTTTTGGTATCAGGACAGTATTTAGTTACAATGTGGAAGAGCTGAGCATGACTTTTTCGAAATGTTCCGATTGGAATTAGACACTAAAATCAATGGAAAGATCTTTATATTTGTTCAAGGAAAGTAACACAAAACCAAAAGGCATGAAAAAAATTCTGCCATGTCAGAAAGACAGTCAAACTCTTGCAAGCTTTTCTATCTCCTGTTTTTGCAGCCTGGGCACAATCTCAGTTTTAGAAAGATATTTGTACAAAGTTCAAGGACACTTCTTTTGACAATGCAAACTGAAATCTGCCTTGTTGATTTTTACAGTACATTACAATAAAATATTGGCTTCAATACTTGTATCTACTGTATTTAAAAACAACATGTTATAACTGACAATTGACTTCAGTGTGTCTTTTAAACAATCATATTTCTACACCACTGTTATGGCTTCATCAAAATCTCACCAACTTTGTCTATTACATACAGTAAATAAATATGTATCTAAACTTATTCAACATGTATATGAGGAACACATATTTAATTGAAATAATGAAATAAATTCATGATTTTTAAACTCACACATAAACAGAGCTCTCACCAATTAGAAACAAGTTACATACTAGTCTTTTGTTTAGACCTGATTTCTACTTTAAGATTATCACAAATGGAATTGGCTTACATGCACTAACACCATACGTTGTTTTCTGTTCTGGCTTGGTAGCACTAAACTTGGGATTAAGATAAATCCTTAGTAATACCACCCAAAATAAAAGTAGTTTTAAAGTAACCAAATCAAATTGGCACGTGATGGCAAATATTGAAGAAAACCTTCAGAATTCCATTTATTAAAGAATTTAAGAAAGAAATTATGTTAAACCTGACATCTATTACACATATACTAAACAGATCTGTAGTGTACATTCACTGTATTGTACTTTCAAAGAATGACTCCATGCAATGAAATTTATTTTTAAAATTAGATAATCTAGTCAATGAGCTTACAACTGTTCACTTCTCCAGTATAAAATTCTATAAAACATTAATAGTCTTCAAAAGACATTTACTTTGAACCTGAAAGGCAAAGCGTGATTTTACAGATTGTACAATTTAAACTCAGTGGCGAACAAGTCCCTGATGGTGTCTGCCTCAAAATCAATAGCTCAACACATCCTTCAGTCAAGCTGATGCAGTATTGCTGCAGTCTAATAGAGCTCTTGTTATCTTTTGATCTGATTTTCTCATCCGGTGTTGCAGTTATCTTCCAAAAAGATAACACACCTAGTTAAAATAATGAAAAGACAGCAGGAGTCAGGTGATGCTGTATCTTTTAATTCACAGTAATTCAAATCCTGCATTGACTTTGATGTACTCTAACTAGCCATACAGAACCTCCTGTTAGACTGCAGCAGTCAACCAGAACTTTCCCTTCACTTTCATTACAGATTTTGTGAAAATGAAAGAACGGACTTCAGTTAATAGCCTCGTTCTATGTTTGTCCCTCCACACACACACAGCGCAGAAGAATATTATATTGACTTGAAGAGCAGTACAGTCAGATGATTCATATTTAAAACACCTACCTTTATGTTTAATTTGTAATATTATGAAATATGAGAACAGACCATTGGCACTCTAGTTTACGAGAACAGACCATTGGCACGCTAGCTTACTTATTTATCAGACACACAAAAATCATACCAAATAATACATTTGATTATAACTTGAACGTTTTCTTTTTTTAACAGCTGAATATCAGCTCAAAATGCCTTACATTAACATTACTGAGACAAAATGTGCTATTGTGCAAAGCTGAGACTATAAGATAAGTCCCTATCTTTGGCTTAACAATATCTTGAACAAGTCACTTATAACGCCTTTTCAGAAAATCATGTAATATAAAATATATGTACATCAATATATATACACACACACACACACACACACACACACACACACACACACACACACACACTCTCACTACCAATCAAAGGTTTTAGAACATCTCAGTTTTTCTTTAAATTTAGTCAATTGAAATGCAACGAATAACCTAAAATGGTGAAAAAGTAAGAAGTAAACTAACAAAGGTTTAAATTTAAGGTTTAGGTTAGCAAAAACTTACAAAAGGAAATATCAGAATATTACAAATGAGCCTTCTTCAGGGAGCAATTAACAGGTGCAACCTATAAATGTTCTGCAGCAATTAAAGTAAATTAAGCCTTGCAAGGTGAAGCAAACAATTTTCACAGGTTTCCCAGCTTCTATTATTTAAAAACCCTCTGTCTGCCTTAAAGCAGAGTTGGAACAGACTGTGTTACTATACCCTCTGAAGTGCTACTTGAACAATATTACACTGTAGAAAGATCCAGTGATAATAGCAAGTAAATGGCCATTACCAAATGAAATGAGACAGAGCATTATTACCCTCATTGCAAAAAAAAAAAAAAAAAAAAAATCCAAGTGTCAGTGAGAATGCCAATCCAAAGGCAATTAGAAACTGGAAGAAATTCTGATTGGGTCTGCCAAACCTCTTCCTAAGTTGCAATCCAATCAGAACGCAAGTTTCTGTGGGTCACCAACTTTCATGATAGGTACCTCACAGCACAACAGCTTCAAGCACAGTTTAACAGTGGTCAAAAAAAGAAAGCTGCAGTTTCTGCTGTAAGCAGGAGACTTTGTGCTACATGTTTGACAGGGCGAGAGACAGTAAGAAAGCTATTCCTTTAAGGACAAAATAGGGACTTGAAATACTGCCTGTGGACTATTGCAGAAGAAAGTCTTATGGACCAATGAATCAAAATTTAAAATCTTTGGTTCATCACGCAGGGTGTTTGTTCGCCATTGGATTGGTGAAAGGATGGTTCCTCAGTGTGTGACACCAACTGTCAATCATGGAGGAGGAAGTGTGATGGTCGGGGGTTCTTTTGCTAGAGGCAGAGTCGGTGACTTGCACAGAGTCACTGGCATTCTGAATCAAAGGGGTTACCACAGTTTGGCAGTTATATTAAAATAATCAATCAAAAATGTATTCATAACTTATTCATTTATTTGACATTGTTTATATGTTATATGCCTTGGATTTCATGAAACATTAAACTGTGTATATTTCCATAAAAACTGAATAAACTGAGGTGTTTTAAAACTTTTGACCAGTAGTGTGTGTGTGTCTGTATGTATATACACACACATTTCATATGTATATACAGTATCTCCTATATATATTTTATACAGTATATATGCGCATTGATTAAAGTACATACCTTACTCTGTAAATCTTGCAGTCTCAAGTTAACCACTAAGCCACAATGCTCTAATTAAGCAGATTTTCATTACCCTTTAATGTACCTTTACTCAGATGAATAACATTCTAGTTTTCAGCACCAAAATTAAAAGCTATTAGACATGCTGATTTTGCCACACAAATTAATATATTTACTATAAATATCTGGACATTGCACTGTTATATTAAAGGCAAAAAATGCAACCCCCCTTGCATATTCTGAACCTACTTTTACTATTATAATGATGCAGTGAGTAAGCTACATCATGTACACGGCAGGTAACTAGTCCATATTCCCACACAACAACCTCAGTGATGTGCATGTTTGTGGGATGTGAGGGGAAATTAGTATACCTGGAGAAAATGCATGCAGTCACAACAGAAATGGATAACTTAATGTAGAAAGTAAAAAGGCTAAACACATAACCCATGTCCCTTGAACTATGAAGCACCAGAACAAGCCAATGTGACACCTAAAGACATCTGAAGACTGAATCTCTTGTTCCTTCATGAATGAATGTATGAATATGGCCTACAGTACAGTACTGTGTCACACATACAAAATGTTAACATGTTGCTGGTTAATTTTATTACTTGTTTTCTACTTTGCCTGCAGTAATCAGACTAAACATGCATAAAACTAAAAGCCATTGTAAACAGAAGATATGCATCTTAACAAAAATAACAACATCCTTAAATCCAATTAAGACGTACTGTTGCACCATTGGACACAAGAGAGAAACCAGCCAAGGATACCAGTTCATTGCAGATTCAACACAGACAAATAGAGAATGTTCAAACTCAACATAGATAGGGATAGCATTAAAAACATTAACCTTTTAACATTAAGTTAAAATAAAGACTCACTGCATAATATCTACATGCGGATCGTTTAGAGACTCAGTCATCTAAGGTAAGCCTTGTTAAGAAAATTAATGTCTATGTGAGTGAAACTTGAACATAATATTTTGTGAAATTTTACTCTAATATTAGAGTTAAAAATAACGGGGTAGAAGAGTTAAGAACAAAATCCTTACAGCCAGAAGAAATACTATTCACCACAATATAGAAAAAAAAAATAAATGCATAAATAAATGTATAACAGACTAATTTGATGATTTTGGTTGAATTTTGCTGTTAATATATCTTGATTAGACTGATTAATGCAAATCAACTAAAGCTAACCTCTTACCTTGCAAAGGCTTATGGTTGTCTCCCTAAAATTGTTCCTTTTATGGCCATGTAATGCGAGTCCAAATAAAAATTCTCCAACAAATATAGTGCTAATAAGAGAGCACAATGATTTCCACAGACTGTGTTGTCCATCCATGTATCCATTTTCTAAAGTCACTTTTACATAGCTGATGAACAGGCAAGGTTTCTTCACATTTTAAATCTGTGTGACAGTTAAAAATTGTGGTATTATGGTCATAAACATTTAATCTAGATAATGGTATTTTAAGCTATCACAGTTCTAAAAAGTTTTAATTTCACTTCAAACTTTATTCCACTTATCCGTGACCTCAACATTCATTATAAAACTAGTCTTCTCTTTGAAACTATATTATATATAAAGTATATATTGACTTTTATAGAATAAAAACCATTCATATTTGGCAATGCATATATGAACTGTAAGCGGATTGCAAAAAGAAGGCCCAAGTTGTCAAACCAACGAGATTTCTTCACAGAAGCAGATTAGACTAGATTTGCCTTAAAGAAGTAACAGTTCATTAACACAAAGAGTATTATTGAATCTAAACCATCAGTCTTTTTTTCCCCCTACCAATTGGGGAAAAATGTGCACCAACCCTGTCTACATTTTTTAAATTCTTGACACAGCAGCTTATTTTTATTTTAGGGGGAAAATCTGTGATATGAATTCATGCTTTTGTGGATGCAACAAATGAACACATATTTCAAGGCCCTGCTGATAAGATCATCTGCTAAATCAAGAGATTCAAATATATATTTTTGCGGGTTTTAGAATCGGATCATTTGAGTCTCTACCAATTTCCAAGAGTAACTATGTACAAAGGGGAATATACAGTATATTACTTTGATCTACCAACTAAATGTAATACACTCTATACTTTGTTCTGTGGTAGAGTGCCTTTTAATAAATGTGACACATATTTACAAATATCTGAAAGCTACCAATATCCCATTTTCTTGAGGTTTCAAGTTAATTTTAAACACACACAGATGATAAAACAAAAGGGGGCCTTATTAGACAACCAACCAACCAATATCTGCCTTACAAATATACAATATGATACACATCTTCAATTCTCCAAGCTTAAGGATTCTTTTTCCACCACCACACATCAGACTGTTATAGAGTCTTCTGCTACGACTACTTTCCCATCAGACTGTGGACTTGTTAAAACTTGTTAATTGTGTTGTATAAGAAAAAATCTCTAGCTCGTAATTTATAATTCTTCAAAACAGTAGTTTTGAATATCTGCATGTGCCTGTAAATGAAGCTGCCATGACATAAAAAAAATTATGGACTATGTTGTCTTATCTAATTTTTTATTTCATGGTGTATAAAATAATGTCTTATATACTGAACATTGTAGGTTAAATATTTCTGAAGGCTTTATATACTGTAGCAATGTATCTATTTTAAACAAAATATGAATTAAATTTATTCCTAAAATGTATGCACCTTTATAGAAGTCTGTAAAAAACTGAGTAACTGAAGTGTATGATACATCTACAAGATGAAAGCTGACATACAAAAGTATATTATATCCATTCACACTGAGGATATATGAAGATACCAACTGACTGAAGAGCAAGGCTTTGAACAGTTGAAGTAAAACATAAACCCTGGGAAAAGGTGACAAAAACAATGGGGTAACAAAGAAAAATCTTTGTGACAGAGAGGTAATCTGTGGGTTCACCATCTCCAAGTGGACAGGTGTGGTTTGGATTTAATGCAAGCTAATTTGTTTTCCAGTTTGCCAAAAGTGTAAAGTACAAAATAAGTGTACTTTTTAAACCATATCTCAGTGACTGAATTTCAATGATAAAGTTAACATTCAAAGGCCTATTAGATTAATATGTATAACCAGATAGAAGATCGGTTTTTATGGAAACTATGAGGTTGGAACTTCTTATGGTCACTTCAATTCCAAATTCAGTCTCTGAGAGTCAAGTGTGTTGATTAATTAAAACTCACGTATAGAGGCTTACAAATTGTATTCATGCTAATTATCCCAAAATATTCCCAGCATTCTGTCATTTCAAAGAACAAACTAACATTTAGAGTTTAAAAACCAGAGAATAAACCAGATGTTATGTTAATCAGTGGAACACATCTACAGAAACAGTTCCTGACTGAATAGATAGACAGATAGATACATCACATGAGAGAGAAGCAGGGTACATGTGGACACCATAAAATCTTTGCACATTGTGTGATGACAGCTAACATTCCAGCAACTAAGAAACTGTACAGATTACAACCATAAAGCAGATAGAGTAATTAAAAAAAAACACCCAAAAAGGTGGCCAGAACAACAACAAAAAATGTATGCGCACTTATGCAGGTAACTAATGAGCATAAACAACCCGAGTGTGATGGTAAATTCAATCATCTTTGTGTCTATACATTAGTAACCTGAGGACACCTGTAACACTCATACAGGAAAAATTATGTGCAGTGGAGAAAGCAGGCTTGGTATAAAATCTTAAGACATTCCATGTGTTTTTTCTTCTTCTTGTATGGCAAACACGGTTACATGGATGTCAATATCACAAGGGGAAAACACCAATTAAACAACAATGGCATTAAGCAGCTTGTATGTAAAAAATGGGTTTCAAGCAAGAAGAGAAAATGTCTGGTAATTAGTGAAGTCATTCACATATGTTAATTAGCCAAGTGTTGAATGCTATTAATCTTCAGTCATGGTGCTTGAATGCAAATGGATTCCTGCAAAGCTTGCTAACAAAATCCCTCCTGACATGTACTTTGTATGTTGCAAAACACTCCACTAAATAAATAATACTTTTGTAGCTATCAATATAACCTGCAATGGAACAGACCTAAAATGGTTTTGCACATCACAATAGCAAGCCCTGCTGTAGAACTACTGTGCTCCATTAGGTTGTGTTCTATCAGATACCTAACAACATCTTTAAAGTTTATTTATCCTAGTTTATATAGATGAGCGTATTTATAACACACCAGTCCTCCAGACTCATGTAATAGCTGCAGGCACTGCATTCTGACAGCAATCTGTTGAGTCATTAGGTGGCATTGTGAATTTGATTGCTCTCTTAATTCTTCGTCCTGCCTGAGGCTTAGGCTATGTTTCAAGCATATGGTACTGCCTTTAAGTTGACTGATTTTTTACAAGAAAGTGCCCGTGGAAACAGAAGCCTGTGTAATAAATCATAAAGGCAGGAGACAATCAACAGGAGACCACCCATCCTCACACATTTGCACTTCTTTGGAACACCTTATTTAAATACAACTGGAAATGAAATGAACTTTTTCTTGCAGATACAGTTATAAGAAACAACTCAGGTGAAAACATTCACTAATACAAGGGGAAAAAAAAAAAAAAAAAAAAAAAGTAGTTTTGCAGTGCACCTCCCAGGATTAAAATATAGTGCTATCCTAAACAGCGCTATTAAGTTTAACAAGCAAATTAAATATTTATAACAAAGCTGCAACTAAAAGCCTGTCTAGTATCCCTTTGCCCCATGCTGTAAAGACTACCAGGTTCACTGTTAAAATTTCATTTACAGAAATTTTCTTTTCAAAGACAAAGTTAAAAAAAATCTAAAAATGTATTCTAAATTCTTAGCAGCTTTCACTTAGATGATTTTAGGTGACTAGTATAATCTCTCAATTTGCAGGTTAGATATAACCTCTCTCTCTCTATTACAGCAAATGATCCTAATGAATGGGGCCAGCAGTTCCAAAGTCTTCTGTGGTCTAACTTTAGAAACCATATACTGTATATTCCCCAGAAACGGAAAGCAGGAAAAAATGAATATTCTGACAGATCTCATAAGAAAGGGATGATAAAATCTATATTATCTTCATTTAGTAAGATGAGGAGACAATGGTTTTATCAGCTTTAGTTACTCCATGTACCTCATGTATTACCTTTATATGTTTATCTTCTTCTTATTATTTTAGTAGCATATCTTACTAGTATATGCTTTTGCTTCATGTATTGTTAAGGTAACTGGCTTGTTATTTTTGTAGAGTCCTTTGAGGAAATAAATGCATCACTTCTATTAATTTTCAGGCTAATTTAAGCTCCAAAAAAGGAAATTTTGAAGTATAAAGGGAATTTCTAATTTTCAGATTCAAGTTAGAGTTTATGGGGTGGGCTGGCGCCCTGCCCGGGGTTTGTTTCCTGCCTTGTGCCCTGTGTTGGCTGGGATTGGCTCCAGCAGACCCCCGTGACCCTGTAGTTAGGATATAGCGGGTTGGATACTGGATGGATGGAAGTTAGAGTTTACTCACGAACACAAAAGTCTTAACATTTTGAATTTAATCTAGATTCATTGTTACAGGGAGTCAAAACATGGCAGAATATAGTTTTCCTTCATTTAGAGTACAGTATGACTGTATGTCAAAGTACAATTCTTTCACATATTCCAGAAACTGGTGCACAGGTAAATTAAATGAAAATTCATTCTCTTTGACATGATCTATAATACAATTGTGTAAAAATTTCAAACTTGTTTTACATATGAAGCTTTATTTTATTTGTATTTCCTCTCAAATATGGTGATTTCTGAAATGATCTAAAGCATGGTAAAATCTCCTTGGATTACCATGCTGTTAACAGTGTATTGAAGGTTACTTTTAATAATCTAGATTGTTAAAGTTATTTTAAAGTTAGTTATTTTTAATAAACTAGATTTTAATAATCTAGTAAAATGCTGTTTATATCTGAATACATTAGATAGAGAGATAGATAGATAGATAGATAGATAGATAGATAGATAGATAGATAGATAGATAGATAGATAGATAGATAGATAGATAGATAGATACTTTATTAATCCCAGGGGGAAATTCACATACTCCAGCAGCAGCATACTGATAAAGAACAATATTAAATTAAAGAGTGATAACAATGCCGATAACAATGTGGGTATACAGACAGACAATAACTTTGTATAATTTTAACGTTTGAAGAGTCGCATAGTGTGTGGGAGGAAAGATCTCCTCAGTCTGTCAGTGAAGCAGGACATTGACAGCAGTCTGTCACTGAAGCTGCTCCTCTGTCTGGAGATGATACTGTTTAGTGGATGCAGTGGATTCTCCATTATTGACAGGAGCCTGCTCAGTGCCCATCGCTCTGCCACGGATGTCAAACTGTCCAGCTCCGTGCCTACAACAGAGCCTGCCTTCCTCACCAGTTTGTCCAGGCATGAAGCGTCCAGGTATTTATAGGTTTGCACCCTCTGCACACATTAAACAAAATAGTCAATGCAAGTCATCCACATTTTCTTTAGTTGCCAGCTTCCATACTCAGTGATGGCAGTGGGAAGCTGTAGGTTATATTATTGGACTTCAAGTCTGTCAAAAAGATACCGATCATTATAGTATAGCCAAGCAGGTTGGTCGCTTGCAGATGACAAAACAAAACAAAACAGAAAATCATGCATTGACATTTTGTTACTTAACACATCTCAAATAAAAAAAGAAATGACTAAAATATGATTTGTTTAGAAGTACAAAAAAAAAAAAAAAAAAGACCTTGCGTCCTTAAGTCTATTGTAGCCACATTTTTTATTTTGACAACTAAGGTAAGACCTCCTCATTTAGGCAGCTTATTCTTAAATTTTCCTTGAAATTTTACATGGCAACTAACCAATAGATCTTGGCATAACCAGTTAAGTATCTTCACAGCAGTAACAGCTGATGTACTGGTTATTTATTTATATGCAAATCAAAGAGACGTCTAGTCAATTAGATCAACCCATATTGTTAAAATGGAAAAAGCAATGTTATCAAGAAAAACTATTTCTACCCTATAAATACAGAATGACCCATTTTGAAGTTTATTTTTTATCCTATGAATCCAATGGTTCAGACACTCATTGTTAAATATAAATTTAATATTTGAGCAGCATTTCTCAACTTCAGGGTCAGGAACTTTGTAAAAATATATGTACTTTATTTTTTTCATATAATGCATAAAAAGCACACTGTGCTCTGAATCCTTAACCTTGCAAAATTTGATGATGATCTTCATATGGTGTAAATTTTCAGAATATATTTTCAAAGTCATAAGTACGATTTGTTTAATTGTTCTGGGACATTAGTAAATCATATTGTCTCCTCTATAAAGCTGTAACAGCTGCCTGCTAACATACAGGTTCTAGCTAGCTGCTTTTATGTTTTTATTTTTTATAATACCCTCCATTAACTTACTTGTTTGAAAAAAATAAGCTTAAATGGCCTAATATTATCATATAGAACCTGATCATTCTTTTTGTAGATGGTTCAACATTTGCTAGCATCCACGCTTTAAGAATTTACAAAGTTGTCAGTAATCTCATAACACACATATTAAGGTCTCAAATACTGTATATATACATATAATGTTGGAAAAATATGGGTGTGGTTTTTTGTGACTATACAATATATCATAACTCCTGAACTAGTATCTACTGAAGCTTGAGTTTTTGCTACTCTAATTTATGTCTTCCCTTTTCCTTTGTGAATTTTTTCTTTTTTTTATCATAGCATTGTTCTAGTGTATACCAAGAGATTTTGCTGTACTCACTTCAAGACTATTGTTAATGAGTCATTCCATTAGACATTTTCACTCAGTTACTAGATGGGCTTCTTGATAGGGATTGACTGAGATTTACACAATTATCTATTTAAAACGCTGTCACACATCAAGAACTCTCTGTCGCTTGAAACAGGCAATGCATAATTGTACTTGGGAAAGTGAGCTACCAGAAGTTAGGATGTGAAATGTAATGGACTTCAAAATTATATTTTCATCTGCATCCTTTTCACTTATCTGGTAAAGGTAAAGCAAACAGCATACTGAAAAACAAGACTTGAATATGTTTCCTAAGTGACAGAGTTTACCTTTTGTTAGGTATAACATTGAATATTAAGATGGGCAACAAGCAGTATATCCCATGCATACATTAGCACTGTGCTGATATATGAATATTGTCTGAGCAGACTGAGCTACTAATGATTTACTAAGAATATGTAAATGATACTTAGATATTTTAATATAATCTTACAATCAAGAACAGAAAGCATTAGTTATGTTTTAACAATATTTTTTTTTTTTTGGGAAGTAAATTAAAGCAGCTCATATATTAATGGTTTTGGATGCTCTACGTTTTTTGATATTGGTTTACGGTTTCAGCACATTCTATAAAACAACTGGACTTTATCTGTTCACAATAGAATTTTTCTTTTGATTATTTCTAAAGCTCATTTCACTGGGGCTTAGTAATGTCTAACTACTAAACAAATATGAGCATTAATCAAAAATGCTTCATGACACAAACCAGAGCGAGCTGTGCAGGCAACATTATTAGTCTCATTTGTTTCATGACTATAATTTTGGGTTGTTCAAACTCATATTGCTAAAGTCAAACTTTAAATGTGTAAATGCATGCTTTCTAGTGGGCATGATCAGGCTATTACAATTACAGAGTAAGAAATAGATAGATAGATAGATAGATAATTAATCCCAAGGTGAAATTCACATACTCCAGCAGCACCTTAGTGATACAAAAAACAATATTAAATTAAAGATTGATAATAATGCAGGTAAAAACAGACAATAACTTTATATAATGTTAACGTTTACCCCCCCCGGGTGGAATTGAAGAGTCGCATAGTTTGGGGGAGGAACGATCTTCTCAGTCTGTCAGAGGAGCAGGACAGTGACAGCAGTCTGTCGCTGAAGCTGCTCTTCTGTCTAGAGATGACACTGTTTAGTGGATGCAGTGGATTCTCCATAATTGATAGGAGCCTGCTTAGCGCCCGTCGCTCTGCCACAGATGTCAAACTGTCTAGCTCCATGCCAACAATAGAGCCTGCCTTCCTCACCAGTTTGTCCAGGCGTGAGGCGTCTTTCTTCTTAATGCTGCCTCCCCAGCACACCACCACGTAGAAGGCGGCGCTCGCCACAACCGTCTGATAGAACATCTGCAGCATCTTATTGCAGATGTTGAAGGACGCCAGCCTTCTAAGGAAGTATAACTGGCTCTGTCCTTTCTTACACAGAGCATCAGTATTGGCAGTCCAGTCTAATTTATCATCCAGCTGCACTCCCAGGTTTTTATAGGTCTGCACCATCTGCACACAGTCACCTCTGATGATCACGGGGTCCATGAGGGGTCTGGGCCTCCTAAAATCCACTACCAGCTCCTTGGTTTTGCTGGTGTTCAGGTGTAGGTGGTTTGAGTCGCACCATTTAACAAAGTCATTGATTAGGTCCCTATACTCCTCCTCCTGCCCACTCCTGATGCAGCCCATGATAGCAGTGTCATCAGCGAACTTTTGCATGTGGCAGGACTCCGAGTTGTGTTGGAAGTCCGATGTATATAGGCTGAACAGGATCGGAAAAAGTACAGTCCCTTGTGGCGCTCCTGTGTTGCTGACCACAGTGTCAGACCTGCAGTTCCCAAGACGCACATACTGAGGTCTGTCTTTAAGATAGTCCACGATCCATGCCACCAGGTATGAATCTACTCCCATCTCTGTCAGCTTGTTCCTAAGGAGCAGAGGTTGGATTGTGTTGAAGGCGCTAGAGAAGTCTAGAAACATAATTCTTACAGCAACACTGCCTCTGTCCAAGTGGGAGAGGGATCGATGTAGCATATAGATGATGGCATCCTCCGCTCCCACCTTCTCCTGATATGCAAACTGCAGACGGTCGAGGGCGTGTTGAACCTGTGGCCTCAGGTGGTGAAGCAGCAGCCTCTCCATGGTCTTCATCACATGTGATGTCAGAGCAACAGGCCGGAAGTCATTCAGCTCACTAGGACATGATACCTGTGGGACTGGGGTGATGCAAGATGTTTTCCAAAGCCTCTGGACTCTCCCCTGTTCCAGGCTCAGGTTGAAGATGCGCTGTAGAGGACCCCCCAGCTCCGATGCACAGACCTTCAGCAGTCGTGGCGATACTCCATCTGGACCTGCTGCTTTGCTGGCACGAAGTCTCCTCAGCTCTCTGATCACTTGCGCTGTTGTAATTATGGGTGGGGATGTCTCTCCTATGCTGGTATCAGCAGAAGGATGTGTGGAGGGTGCAGTACTCCGAGGTGAGAGTGAGAGTGGGTTAGGGTGGTCAAACCTGTTAAAGAAGTTGTTCATTTGGTTTGCTCTCTTCACGTCTCTCTCGATGGTGGTACCCCGCTTCGAGCTGCAGCCAGTGATGATCTTCATCCCATCCCACACTTCCTTCATGCTGTTATTCTGCAACTTCTGCTCGTGCTTGAGCTCATGCTGATCACCGTCTTTAAGAGCCCTTTTCTTCTGGTTCAGAAGAAAACTAACTAACTAAATGTTAGTTTACAAAATTGTTTTTGAACAATTATACTGTATTTACACAGTTATGTAGTCAGTTAATAGATATTTTTAACCAAAGCGTTGAATGGAGAATTCTGATCTACTCTGAGTGCATTATTGAAGAGTATGGTACAGATCATATATATAGGGGTACTATGGCAAGCTGAGTGGTTCCTGCACCAATAACTAGATTGAGAAGGATGAGAAAGCTACTGTAAAGGCCGGCATGGGCCAGCAGAACAAATAAATGGGTAAAATGATAAAAATATGAGGTGTCTAGTGAAGTCTAAATAAAAGGGAGTCTCTCAGCAACACAACATCCTCATATTAATGTCAAATTATACTGTAGACGGACAACTGCTACAATTCTTATTTTGTTCATTCAAAGGTCTTTAACTGATTTTTTCTTACGTTAGAATGTGAGTATATGAACATGGATGTCCTGCAATGGACTTGCGCTCCATCTACAGTTGGTTACTGCCTTGCACCTGATGATGCTGGGATAAGCTTGACCATAACGTACTTTAATTTGTATTTGGTTGGATGGATGACTTTAGTTAAATCAAAATAACAACATAAAAATCTAACGCTTAAAAACAATCATTTATGAATCAGACAAAAAAAAAAACAAAACTTTTTCCTCAATCGTTTCAAATGATTTTATTATGACAACTTTTCTAGAGAGTATAACAGATAGATACCCTGCCATAGTTTGAATTTCCTATGCCAGAAGCCGTTTAATGCCCTTTAAATGGTAATCCATAACTTCACGTTGCAAACAAGCCTCCAAGGTAAAATGAAACCTCCGAACAGAAGGCCAATAAAGCACATGCTCACTGGCTCCTTCTGTGCCTAACATCATACCTTGTACAGCTTCTGCTGATCAGTTACTAGAGATTGATGGGTGTGTAGTATATAAACTGGATTCTCACCACAACCCTCTGAGGTTATTGTAAAAAGTTATATTTTGTCTGTTGCCTTCACTGACTCCACAATTTATCAAGCCTCAAAACAAGCCTAAAAGTCTAGTTTAAGTGCACAGCTCATCTGGGATCTCTACAATTCAGCCCCCATATCCTTCATCTTAATCTAAGGATCACTTACACATGCTGTCAGTGCCGGAACTGTGCAGACTCATCACACTCCCTTTGGTAGCAGACCGACAGGAAATTGTCCTAGATCAATAGGTAATGCCATAAATAATGTCTGAATACCATTTCTGTTCATTCATGCAGACATCACCATGATGATACAGAGTATTAGGCCTGTTCTGGGTTTTCTACAACAATCAAAGGCACAATTTTCCTTCTTTGGACAGGTATTGTGAAATAAAATTTTTTGTTAAAAACAATTTTCATATTGTATTTCAAATCTCACATTTTCTTGATTTATTTTATTAAGTTTCCTATCCCCGCACAATGATGCATGCCTCATTTGTTATTAATTACTACAAGTCAGCAGAAAAAAAATGTATCTTTTCAGTTATGAATTCCTTCTTTGACATTAGTGTAATGCCACTGGAAAAACATATTCATGTTTGAAAAATGAAATGTACTTTCCTTCATTTAAGACTGACAGTATTAAAATCTCACATGTCGGTCATTATGCAGGGGCCACAGAAGATAAACTAGGGTCACCTTGTATTTCTGATGCCGCAGCTTCAGTAACTGCAGATTTAAACTGAAGCAATTTAGATGGCAACGATGCAAGTCTTCCTCTTTCACTGGCCAACTCATGATTACAGAGATCTTCTGAACACCTCTTATTTAGCATTGAAGCATCTTTTCTCTGGAAATTACTCCCTAGGACCGTCTGTAAAACAGTATCAATTGGCTCAGTCAAATGAGGCTTAAATACTCACCTCTTGTCATTTGTATTTAAATTTGGCTATACCTGTATTCTCTTAATCAAACAAAATATTTTAAGGTTAGAATATTTTAATATAGTGTGATGGAGGACTACTTGGGTCCTACGGTTCAATTTTTGGCTTGCTTACTTGCTTGCTATCTGTATGCACATCAGTTCTCCTAACTGAGGTCTTTTTTCTAGGTCCAGACTTCATTCCAAAACCAGGAAGCTATACGCATAAATGAATTCCTAATTCTAAGTTTAGCCTGGTGTTTATGTTGATAGTCATCTGTCCTAGTTGTCATGCAATGAACAGGCAACTAGTACAGGACTGATCCTTGCCTAGCACCTCTTGTTGCTAGGATTTGTTTTGCATGCTAACCACTCAACTCTGAATTATCTTGCATACAGAATTTTTCATTAAACACTACAAAAAATAAAGATGATTCTGAAAATATTCAGATACCTTTACTTTCTGCACACTTTGTTGTGTTGTAGATTTAGTTTTAAATGAATGAATTTGCCTATCAATCTTTTGATTTATTAAAAATCAAAAAAATGTACATTTATCATTTATATAAGTATTCAGAATTTTTGCTGTGGCACTTTAAATTGTGGTCAAGTGCATTCTGTTTGCTTTAATTATCCTTGAGATATATTTATAACCTGAATCTGCCTGTGGCAAACTGAATTGGTTGGAATAGTTTAGAAAGCAAACACCTGGGTATATACAGTAATGTCCCACAATTAACACTGCACGTAAAGACAAAATCCATGCGATGAAGTCAAATTAAATTTGTGGTGAGGCATAGATAAGGGCAGGGGTATAAAACCATTTGTAAAGCTTTGACTGCTCCCAGGAGTACAGTAACCTCAGTAATTGTGAACCCCTACAACTCTTCCTAGAGTATGCCATCCAAGAATGCCCCTGGTTAGGGAGATGTCGAAAAACCCAATGGTCACGCTAACAGTACTTCAAACGTCTGCTGTGGAGATGTGAGAACCTGTCAGAAGAATGACCTTCTCACCAGCACTCTGCCAATTAGCCATTTATAGTACATTGGGTATATAGAAGCCACTCAGTAAAAGTGAAATATGATAGCACACTTGGAGTCCACCAAACTGCCCTTAAAGCCTTGTAAGAGCATGTTGAAAGAGATTCTCTGGTATGATAAGACAAAAATTGATCTCTATTTGCGGGACTCCAACCACTATATCTGGCAAAGACCAAGCACTGCTTATCACCTGTCTAATACCATCCCTACAGTGAAATATGGTGGTGGCAGGGACAGGGAGACTGGTCAAAGTTGAGGGGAGGAAGAAGGCAGCCAAGGTCATTAAAGAAAATCTTCAGAGTGCATGATACATCAGACTAGAGCCTTTCAATACATTTGTGACCCAAAGCATATAGCCAAGACAATGCTTTAATGGCTTGGAAATATGTCTGACTGTCCTTGAGTGGCCCATCCAAAGCCCAGACTTAAACCCTATAGAACATCTATGAAGAGCCCTGAAAATGTCAGTTTACAGACACTTCCCATCCAATCTAATGCAGCTTGAGAGGATCCGCCAGGAAGGATAAACTGCCCAAATCCAGGTATACACAGCTTGTAGAAATTTACTCAAGAACACTTGAAGCTGGAACAGCTGCCAAAGGGGCTTCTATAAAGTATACTGGGTATGTACCATACAACTAACTACGATGCAGAGTATTTAAAAACAGAGGCTTAACAAATCATATGATATATTATTTACAAAACCCAAGAACGTTATGAAAAACAGACCACTTCTAAAATCAAAAATGACCCAATTTATGTGAAGTTAATTTAGTTTATAAAGCCCAGTAATCATTAGTTGGATTGGTCAAGGCATTTATTGCAAGAATGGTTTTCACAGCTTTTCTAAATGAATCATTAGGGTTACAACCATGAGTCAGACAAAAGACCACTAAATCAATGTCATCCTTGCAAAGGAGGAGACCAAGGGGGGTGACAGGAATGTCTGATTAGCAACATATTGAATGTGTAGTACAAATATGAAATAAATAAAAATCAGGAAAAAAAAAACAGCCCACAGTCATGGCTTTGGTCAGCTGTGTCCATAGTTTTAAATGTCACTGGAAAGAACAGTGATATACAGGATAATACACAAGAAACTGATAGACCTTTGCACACATTTAAAAAAAGATCTACAACTCCTAAATTAACTGTCTATATTACACTTAAAAGAGCAGTCAGAATTAATGTAGATAAATTGTAACTGTTTCTGGACTCTAGGCTGTATGGCTGCTAATCCAATCCAAAGCAAATCTCTGTTTATATTTAACAAACTGCTGAAAGTGCATACCATAGCTCTACACCAGACAAGGTCATATCAGAGTAAACTTGAAGTGAGTTGGTGAAACTGTGCATAACTGGGTCAAAATACAAAGCAACTGACCCTTTGATGTTATTTTCCTGACCTGAAGTGTTAAAATCTAAAACAGCTTTCATATTCACATCAACGCCATGTCATCATATTATTAAGAGGTACTAGAAAGAAAGGGATACAATGTTATTTTGTTACTTTAAACAACAGTCAGAAAAATGATAATGACATATGCAATGACACAGCATTCCTGAGCATTAGCCTAAGCACATCAATAGATATTTAAAATATTCTAAATATTTTGGTAAACTGTAGAAGATAAAATTTTTATGCACTTGTCCAAGATTTTTGTGAGGTTTGCTTTTTCTTTCACAATGTCAACATTTGACAAATGCAGAAAAAATATATAAGCATAGATTTATCTGCAAGCTACTTCCACCATACAAATGCAATTTTAATTGGCATATATACTATATCAAAGATTATATACTCCAAACAACACATATAAAAAACATAAAGCACTGGTTTTAAAGAAAACTTGTTACTTCCAACTTCTACTTTTGGCTGTTCCCGTTAGGGTTGACCACAGCAGATCATCTTGTTCCATATCTTCCTGTTCTCTGCATCTTGTTCTGTTACACCCAACACCTGCATGTCCTCTCTCACTGCATCCATAAACTTTCTCTTAGGCCTTCCCCTTTTTCTCTTGCCTGGCAGCTCTATCCTTAGCATCCTTTTCCTAATACAGCATACCCAGCATCTCTCCTCTAACAATCTGAAACTCTAAATCACAATTATGTAATTATACACTTGCAGGACAAAAAAACAAAGCACTGGAAATTACACAAGTTACATGGTCATGAACAACTACTGTTTCCTAATCAGAACCTCCTCGGCAAAGCACAATTAATGTGCCTTCCCTGTCCTGAAACACCACATTTCATTACACCTTCTGGCATCACTAATTGAATCTATGAGTACCTTCACATATAGCTGCCCTACCTTTCCTCAAAATCCTTAATTTGATTTGCTTAAGAGTGTCAAAGATGGAATGCACAAAAGACTGATCTGAAGTTGTATAGATTCCAGAGTTGGCTGGATGCACAAGGTTGTTCTTATGTTTAGTTTTTAAGTTCTCATGCAACAACATATACATACATGCAGAGCAGACTCTTAACTAGTTATACATGTACCTCCTAAAAAGTGCTTGCTGAACCAGTGAAAGCACCATCTTCCTAAATGCTCATAGCTTTTTTGTTATGCCCTTTTTTATGTTGCAACTGACCTTACAGTTGCAAAATACAGACTTCCTTCATTAGCTATCCATAATGGTCTATATGGCACTAGCCAGGTACTAGCAGGGCTTCTGAACACAGACTTCCTCTTTTGTATTGGCAAGAAATAAGCAAACACTACATATTTAATTACAAAAATATTCTGATCATAAGCGATATAAGGGACAAAAAGAAATCTAGAGCACTATGAAAATGAAGGTGTATTTATACAGCAATGCAACCAATATAGAATATATACTTAGATGTTGGACAATGGAAGAGTTTGTTTATTAAAGTTCGAAAATGTTGTGATATATATATATTCACGGCATTCGTAGTCTGAATCACAATCTGATTGTATGGGTGGTTACCTACCAGGTATATATACACACAGACACACACACTGGGAGCCTGCTGTTGCCCCGGCAACATATAAACAGTCTTCCACAGACACGGTGATCACACTTCAGCATGTTGTCCAGTTGGGGGAGGTCCCAAGAGATTTTAGAAACCTCACATTTTCTTGAATGAGTGCCATATTAATAGGAGTGTTTCTTGAACGAGCATCACTTAATCACATAAAAACGGCTTTTTCGACATCTACAAATGCAGCAGTTCGCATACATTTTCAACCAGAGATTTTTCTTCTTTTGTTGCTTGGTCTTTCAAGACAGTTGACAGTGTCGATAGCGAAATTCTGAATTCACTGGCAACGTCTTTTTTCTTTTTGGCGCAATAGAGAGCTGCAAAAATGTAAAGTTTTTTTTTCTTCTAATATGAACTGTTATCATTTTTTTGTGTATGTTGTTTCTATAGGAGGGTGACAATGAGTTAAATTCCAATGTATGTTTTTCAAATGTGGACGAGCAATAAGCAAAAGGTATCACTGAAAACCACTGAAAAGAAAAACAGCAAAAAAACAGTATGAGGAAAGTTCGAAGAAAGAAATGTTATTACAATGTTTCTGTTGTGCACAACTGAGCTGCGAACACAGAACTAACTGCCCTGTGGATGATTCATTCAGGCATTTCAAGGTCTTTTGGGCACTTCGTTGTAATGAAAGTACTGTATCTGCTGAATGTCCTTCGTAGTAATGAGAATTCTATAGACTCGTGTCATATGGGGAAACTGTCGGGACCATAAAAATACTTCGTTGCAATGAAAATTTCGTAGTAAAGATATTCATTTAATGGAATTTTACTTGTATATTATATATATATTATATATATATATATATATTTATATAGATACTGTATAAATATATATATAGATATATATAAAATACCCATATATAATCATTTTAATATTCAAAGACCTATCTACTTGCACCTGTGATGCCACTTTGTGAGGCACTGCACAGAATATACAGTAGCTGCTGTTGGAACTATAAGGTTAATTAATGTGGGTGAAATCCATTGTCATGCTTTGAGTGTGGGAGAACTGCAGCATTCTCAGAATTAACCTTCAGTGGTTGTCCTCAATGCACCTGAAGCTGAATAGGACACAAAAGTTTTATATTATAGCAACAGAAAAACTGGGTGAGAGGGAAAAAAAAATTGTTTAATGAATAACATTTTATATATTACATGAAAGCTGGCGGCATAATTTACTGTACAAGTTACACCTATATCTGACGTCAACTTCAGCTTCTCTTCGAGTATAGATGATATTTTACATGGGAATGCTGTTTTGTTACTATATGCACAATATTAAGAATATAACTTTAGCATGAAATCTAACATTAGTAGGATAAGTACACTTTGAAAATAATACTCTATATCAGTTGACTAACACACTACAAATTCACACCAGCTGTTGTCTCCAAAAAAACAGGTCTGATTTCTCTCCTAAGAGTCTTTGAAAGAGAAAATCCAAGGATTTAACGAAAGAATAAAAGATTAAAAAGTACAGGAAACGTGCAGGATTTTGATTGTAAGGTAAACAAAACAAAATTAGCTTATGTACAATTCTTGCTATCGTGCTTTATTATAGTGTTTCTCTCTTTTATATTCTACCCTTATTTTTCAGATTATCTACAAACAAAAACAGCAGTCAAAGCCACTTGTCACAGCACCCCTGGTGGAACATCTTGAATGAAAGTAAATTATACGTTGTCAGGCATATTGACTTTACTAAGAGGATGAATAAAACTGACTCTCTCATGATGCATTAGGTGCTTGGCAGAAGTCCAGCCCCAGTAAATAACCCTACAGTACCAGTGTCTATCCTGATTTTCTTCACATACACTGGCCTGCAGAACACTGTGGTTAATTGCTCATCAATTTTTTCCTTTAAGAACACGGAATCTTAAAACAATTAATTTTCATGGAACGAACAAGAATGTGAATAGTGCATTATTTCCTGCTTTACCATTGCAGCCATATGCGTAAATTACACCTGGCTTGGCTATTGACTTTGGAAATGAATTTCTATTGGTATACTTTGAAAATCATTGTATTTGAAGTTGTAACATTCACTGGAGCAAGTCTTTAAGAACTAGAGTAGAAGGAATAATAAAAAAAAAAAAAACTTTACAATTTATCCTACAGTGTTAACAATGGTATTCTGTAACAGCATTAAATAGTCAGTACTTTAATATATACAGCTTTCATTTTAAGAAAACCTTTACTATTTGAAATTGTTTGGTGTTGCACTGACTAAACTAATAAACATTTGGTAACCCATAGACTGGGTATAGCAATTTCTGAAAAAGGGAAAATCTCATTCTTGTGTTATGCTAAAAAATTATCCAAAATATCACAATGGGGTTCATTCGGATTACACATCTGAAAGTATCAAAACTGACAATGAAAAAATCAAGGAGTATTATGACCTCATGAAAATCAGGGGAAAAAAAAGTGAAGATAAACTTACTAATTACAGTATTCAAAACAGAACATTTTTGTTATACATACACACAAAAAATACAAAGAAGAAAAAGCTGCAGTAGTTTAAAATCTCACATTTTCCATTTTATGAAAACCAATTAAGTATTCAATTTGTAAATTAAGGAATTCTTAGATAGATATATATATATATATATATATCTTGTATATAAATGTCTACGCATGGAAGTGTGTGTGTGCATGTATGTATCTGTCTGGCCTGGAAGTGAGAGGTGGTGTCGGGGTAAGGGCTCCGCCTCCTAAGAAACAGAAAACTCCCTTAGCCACTAATAACACAAGCGAGGCCAGCATGTCAGCAAAACAAAACCTCAGAAGAAAGACAAAGTCACTTAGCCGCCAACATTGGCAAAATGGTATCCCTTTTACTTTCCCTCCCGCCGCTAATGCACAAGCGAGGCGAGCACATCTGCAAGACGAATCCTCCTAGAAGAGAGATGCCCAGAGAAGTTCTTTTCAATTATCTGACATCTCAACATTTCATTCCCCGCCCCCCCAAGACGATTTCAATAGTTTCTAGGACCATGGGCTTTTTACAGCATGGGCTTACACATATATATATTGCTATCATGTGGTTTATTGTTAAAACAACATTAGGATTTTATCTTAAGCTTACTTTAAACCAAAGGTTAACAACTAGTGAGGTGTACCCAAAATTATGAGACATAGAGCATTCACCGTATGTGTTAAAAATCACTGTTTTTGTATTAAACAGTTTAAAAAATCCAAGTAATTATTCATTTAACAAAATCAGGCCACATCATTGGCTGGATTCGATTTACTCAGTTAAATGCAACACAGGACACAGAAGTTATGCTATCTGCTACTTGCCTGTGGGTGGGTGGCGATTTTCTGTACAAAACACCTAAAAATGACTGGCCAACCGTTGCTTACTTGAGGTTCACCTGTATGCCATCAGGTACACAATGCTCCATAATAATAATAATTTGTATTTATATAGTGCCTTTCCCATGCTCACTGGTTGGGCTAGGAAGTACTTCATCCTTACATAGCAAATAAAAAGCAATGTGGGTATCTTTGGAGTCTGTTGTCTGGGTCCAGTCAATTAAATAAATCACCATTAAGTGAAATACCCAGAAGAGACTGCCCAGGCAAAATTAAGACTTAAAGACTGTGGCTGCACCTATATCAATAACTTTATAGGCATATTAGTGAATTGGTGGTAATCATAATTTTAAAACTAATAAGTTGTAAGCAACTTAGACAACATGCCATGCAACTTATGAAAACAAAATGTGTTTTTATTAAGTGTAGGTTAGAAGATAACAATTTGCACATGATGGGCTAAATTCATTAATTACTTAGGTTCTAAATGATGTTATTATCACATGGCTTTTTTTTTTTTTTTTTTAAATCACATTTTGCTTTAAGTGAAGTTACCTGAAATATAATCTTAAATTCTGATTTCAGATCATGTCTTCTGAGATTTGTGTTTGCTCTCACTCTCCAACATTTTCTTAAAACATGTTTGATGACACAATATATAATATTTGTTAAGATGAAAATGGGTTAGACACAGTACATGTAGTAATTTATGTATGATAGACAGCTTACTCAATGATTTATTTTTGCAGAAAAAAAGGAAAACCTTCTTATGGGACACATTCACACAGAGAATCCCTACGTTCTCTCCCTTTCTTTAGCAAGGCAGAATTTTTAGCAAAAAAAGGTTTTTCTTCTGTGGAAAGAGTTAAATTTGTACATGTACAGCAGTCTTTAATCTTGAATCTGAGCAGTAAGAATGTGGTAATGCATACTTTCTGAAAAAATGTGTACCTTCACACTGAGAATTAACTTGTGCTTTTTCTTGTATTGTTTTTTCCTTGTAAGTGAGGTATTCATTAATTTATAACAAAGCACCTTGAACATAAATTATAAACCAGTTACTCTTAAAATATATAACGTGAAATATTCATTTATATGCAGATAGCCATATGTATAGTGGTACATATATCGTTTCACCTCACAGTTTGACTCTATTGATTTTTTTTCTACACTCCATTAGGTAATATCCAGCACATATATTAGGTGAAGTTTTCAGAGCAGCCAGAAGATGTTATTATTATTTACCCCATTGCTAATGGATGCAAGATCATTCCCTTGGGAGTTAAATCATTAATGATCACCATGCCTTTGTGATTAGACTCTACCATGTTACTGCATGAATGAAATTCAATAATGAATTTTGAGAATACACAAAATTTTTTATTTTATTAATTATCACTGAGTTATTTACAGCTGGGCAAAAATATACCTGTTAAACTGTTCTCAATCCAGATATATCAGATCTGAATGTAAAGTCAAAACTACAATAACATTAAGGAAAGTGTAATATAGTATTAAAAACTCATTGATATTTTATGTCAGCTCTTCTGTGTAGTAGATACACATTTTGATTCTGATTACAAAGAAATAAATACCTACTGTGTCTTTTTTATCAAACAATTACTTGCAATAGTCCACTACAACTGTAGCAGTTTAATTTGGGTAATCTTCTGATTTTGTTCTTAAGATGATATATTAAATTATTCATGATGAAATATGTATACTGCACTGAATTTGCTCTAGTGATCCTACATTTGTTATGCAAATTAAGTATTTTTCTGTTTGACCAATAACTGTTCTCAGTTATAGCTGTTCTCAATTTGTGCATAAGGCAATTTTACAAATGTTTTTACACTTATGGTCCCACCATAAGCTGCAGTATTTTTGTTCAGAACTTAAAAAAATATATACTTATGCTTGCCTGTATCATTGTTTGTATAAAGGGTTGCCGATTACTGATGAATACTCACTATTATGACCCTGGTGAATACAGTTCCTTTATTACCTCTTCATTCAAGTTGGATTTCACCATTCAAATATAAACTTCAGGCCATATACCCTTTTTATTATATTAAAATGCAATTTAAATATACTGCTCAAAAAATTAAAGGAACACTATTTAATCAGAGTAAAACATCAAGTCAATGAAACTTCTGGGATATTGATCTGGTCAGTTAAGTATCAGAGGGGGTTGTTAATTAGTTTCAGCTTCTTTGGTGTTAATGAAATTAACAACAGGCGCACTAGAGGGGCAACAATGAGACAACCCCCAAAACAGGAATGGCAGCATGAGGCAATACCTGGACCCTACAGAGGTTGCGCAGGTAGTTAACTTCTCCAGGATGGCACATCAGTACGTGCCACTGCCAGAAGGTTTGCTGTGTCTCCCAGCACAGTCTCAAGGGCATGGAGGAGATTCCAGGAGACAGGTAGTTACTCTAGGAGAGCTGAACAGGGCCATACAAGGTCCATAACCCATCAGTAGGATGGGTATCTGCACCTTTGGGCAAGGAGGAATAGGATGAGCACTGCCAGAGCCCTACAAAATGGCTTCCAGCAGGCCATTGGTGTGAATGTCTTCGACTAAACAATCAGAAACAGACTTCATGAGGGTGGTCTGAGGTCCCAATGTCCTCTAGTGGGCCTTGTGCTCACTGCTCGGCACCATGGAGCTTAAATGGCATTTGCCATTGAATACCAGAATTGGCAGGTCTGCCACTGGCACCCTGTGCTTTCACAGATGAGAGCAGGTTCTCCCGGAGCACATATGATAGGCATGAAAGGGCCTGGAGAAGCCGTGGAGAACGTTATGCTGGCTGTAACATTGTTCAGCATGACCAGGTTTGTTGGTGAGTCAGTGATGGTCTGGGGAGGCATATCCATGGAGGGACACACAGACCTCTACAGGTTAGACAACAGCACCTTCACTGCCATTAAGTATTGGGATGAAATCCTTGGACCCATTTGTAAGAGCCTATGCTGGTGCAGTGGGTCCTGGGTTCCTCCTGGTGCACGATAATGCCGGGCCTCATGTGGTGAGAGTATGCAGGCAGCTCCTGGAGGATGAAGGAATTGATACCATTGACTGGTCCCCATACTCACCTGACCTAAATCCAATAGAACACCACTGGGACATTATGTTCCGGTCTATCCAACGCCACCAGGTTGAACCTAAGGCTGTCCAGGAGCTTAATAATGCCCTGGTCCAGATCTGGGAGGAGATTCCCCAGGACACCGTCTGTCATCTCATTAGGAGCAGGCCCCGACGTTGTCAGTCATGCATACAAGCATGTGGAGGCCATACAAACTACCGAGTACAATTTTGAGTTGCTGCAATGAAATTTCGGCAAAATGGCCCAGCCTGCTGCATCATTTTTTCCACTTTGACTTTCGGGGTGTCTTTGATTTAGCCCTCAGCAGGTTGATAATTTTCATTTCCATCAAACGATGTGGCGTCCTTTCGTTCCTAACACATTACCCAGTCCATATCAGTATAGATATCCAGCATGAATTTTTCCCCATTGAGATCTGAAGTGTTTTCAAAGTGTTCCTTTAATTTTTGTTGAGCAGTTTATATGAAACCTCTGATTTTATGCATTTGGTCTGCATCTTCACTTGCCTACTTAATGTACTTGTGCACAGGGCAGATCTTGTGCACCAAACACTAAGATATACATCCAACAAATGTTACTGCAATAATTATACAGGTTTTAGGTGTACAGTGTTCAAATAAACAGCAAGCATATGTAAAAATGAATCATTTCACATACTAAGTTCAATGATTTTATAGCGTTTTGAAAACTACCCAGACTGTGATCTGCTTTTCAAATAAAAGGTATTTTGCAGATATAATTAAAAATAATGTAATTTATAAATAAAATGCATTAATTGTAAGAAAAATATATTGGACTGAATGATTTTACATATTTTTTAACAAAGATGAATGATAATACCTTACTACATGTTACCAAAGATATATTCCTCAACCTTTGTTTTAAATACGATGAAACTGGAAATCTATCAGAATATAGAAGAAGGTAAAACAAATTTCTGTACATATTGCATTATTGTAAAAGAAATAATTATGAAATTTTAACAGTGACTAGTGACTACATAATCAAACTTTACTATCTGCAGTAGTTCAGATATCTTTTAAAAAGAGGAATTTTAAAATTACAGTGGAGTATCTCTTAACTCACATTTAAATGGCCCACCAGCTCAGGAAAGCTATCATGTATGTGCTTACATTTTTAAGGAGGAGTTTATACTTCACTGCATACTCATTAGTGTTTCCAATAGATAAAACCAAGCAGACAATTACTAAAAAGATAGGGTATATAATACAAACAATGTTTGCAGATAAACAAAGAATGAAAGTACAATGATTTTTTGAGGCAGAAAAAAAAAGAAAATTCTGGTATCATAACAAATCACACAAATAGCACATTAATCCAACAATGTGACTTCATGGTTCCCTAAGACCAGCATTACTTTCAGCTCTTTTTGGCCAAATTACCCAGCTTAGTGACTAAAAACCAAGTAAGTTTAATTCTAATAGGTCAAAAACACTAAACAATAACCTTACATGACTTACATGGGAAAGGTAATTGAAAACACTAATAATTTAATCTCAAAACAGAAGAAAACTGAGTTAAAGTTCTCTAAAGCACACATATAGGGAAAATGATTACGGTCAATTCAGAGAATCCCCTAAATGTTGTTTTCCAGATCAGTGAACTATACTTAATGAATACAGGTTTGAGCAGCATTACAGTGTGAGCACTGGAAGTTATTAACAAAAATATTCTTGTGAAAGCAAGTGTTTCAGCAACCTGGAGACTGCTTATTTCCAGTTTAGTAAAATAATCATTGAAGGCAGAAATGTAGACACATTTCCTTAAAAAATGGAAAATGGAAAAAAAAATCATTGTAGCCTTCTCTTTGCGTTTTCTTGCATTTGTAGATGTATTTGTCAACCACAGAATTACAGACACGGATTCAAATAAGAACACCTTCCCATTTTCTTTCTTATTTTAAATATCTATCTATCTATTATAAAAAGAAATCCTGTCCCCTGTCCTGATAGTCTACGATACGTGATCTTTCTCGGAAGATAATTTAAAGACCCGCGAGACAAAAGAGACCTGCCACGGTGCGTCTCACGGGAACATAGAACGAGAGTCTTGCAAGACACACCCTACTTACAAGCAATATCAAAAAAAAACAAATCAGTAGTGTAAAGGCAGTCATGCAGCACACACAGCTCCAGGGCTCTCAGTGCATATAGAGTGTATAAGGTCAATATGGCAGAAATGAATAGGGTAGAAATGAAATGAATAGGGTAGAAATGAAACGTTGACGAATAAACAAAGAATAAAGAAAAGCGCGGAGAAAAGAGACTCAAATGTGTTGGACAGAAAAAAGAACAAAAAAGAATAATCGAGATGCAAATTCAGAAAATAAGGAAAGTAATTATCAGCCCGGAACAAGTGGAATTGAAAAAAAAAGCACGTCCATTCCGGCTCAGAATTAAATGACAGTGAGTAAAAGACAAAGTAGAACTTCATAGAGATGTTTACAAACGTTGGCGCTAAACACATGCAGAGCAGGTTAGAGACTATGAAACCAGGAAAATTAGAAAGGCTCAAAAAAAAAACAAAAAAAAAAAAACAAAACCTTGGCGCTATACACATGTGGAGAAAGTTAAAGGATATGAAAGTAGGAAAATTAGAAAATATAAAAAAAGTAAAGATCGCAGTAGCGCAAACAAACAAACTGCCTCTTGAGAATTTCAAAAACGGAGTTTACCGCACATGCATTTATTGGTTACTTTGTTAATGTATATATATTTATCTGTCTGCTTATTTAAAAACCTAAATTTACCCCAGGAGTCAAAAACGTTCTGTCTAGCCCTTGTACAAAAACCTAGACAAAAGCTGGGGTATCACCTTGGTAAACCCATGTACTTTTGGAACTGTGAGAGGAAAATAGCACGACTTTACAGACAGGAGTCCAATGCAGAACTCTACTTACTTTGTTATTTTGTAAAAAAAAATTATTAAATGCTGATGATGTAGACCGTTTTGTCTATGCTGAAATTCCAAACAAAGAAACCTATCCTGACCTCATTAAAAAGATTCAGAATATTGGGACTCGCAAGATTACAAATATTGTTTTTACAGAAGTTCTGAAATAAAAGTGAAACTAATGAAATAGCAACAATTCAAAGAAAAAACAATCTTAAAAGTGTGTATCCGGAAAACCAAATACGGGGGTTGGCGAGCGAAGCGAGCAGGGGCAAAGCCCCCTAGTTTATTTATATAATTTAAATAATGTCACATTATAAAGTTAACAGTAGAAAGTATAACATTTTTGTGTTTCTATTTAATTTAATACACTAGCATAAAACAAGTAGATAACACAAGATAGCTTCTTGCCAACGTGCCATGAACTAGGAGTTCCAAAGCACATAAATCCTACTAAGTTCCAAAAGCATTTCCAAAAAAGCCCATTAGAGGGGGATATCGCTGTCAAACCTCAGCTAGCAATAAGAGCAAACACCAAATCTTATAAAATAAAAAACATTTTAATTTTCAATAACAGAGAAGCTCAGCAGAGCAGAAGAACCAAAGGAACTGCCCAAAAACACTAAGATAATCCAGTGTAAATAAGTCCCAATTCAATAATCCAGACATGAGCAACAAAGTTAAAAACAAAATATCAAAAAATCTAGAAATCCAATAAATCGAGGAAGCATTACTCCACAACTCTGTAGCATGTTCAAACTGAACCACCAGGTGCTGTGGAAGACCATCTGGATTTATAGGGTGTAGGGCAATTCCTGGTAGTGACTGGCATGTGGCCCAGCCTCTTGGTAGTCCACCCACAGAACACATGGAACATAACAAAGGCAGCTTATAGTATAGGAAAGATCAAAAACAAAAAAAAAATGAAAATAATCTAGAAAAGCAACAGTAAAATAACTAAATGGAACAAAAATGAATAAAAAAAAGATATGAAACAAGACTTTAAACCCTAGTCTGGGGAGAAACCCTGACTAAAACATGACACAATGACTTTAGTCTCATTTGAAATATGTGCAGGCATTACTTTTATTTAATGGAGGGCAGAGGCAATTTTTTTGTAATGGTGATATGCTTTAATCTTTTATGATCAAGATTGGTAGATATAGACATAGTGTATGTGTTTTAAGTATTACGTGTGAAAAGAGAAACAGTACATTTTTGTTTCATTTTCGTTTCAGTCAGTTTATTAAGAGTATGAGTACTTGAATATCAGGAACAGCCAGGCCAAAACAGATTTTGCAGTTATTCTGGGTTTTGACATCCTCAATTTCAGTTTGTTTCATTTTTGGACCTTTAAGGCTTGTTCTCTTGTTGTTGTTTTGTTAATCATTATTTTAGCATTGCCATTTTATTTCTTGTTTTGGTTGCTGCAATTTCTCTGCAGGTGTTATACCAGATTTGTGTTACAGATACAGCCATTCAAAATAGGTAGAATGACCTCTGCCAGCACTATTTCACAAGGTACTACGTTCTGTACTTTGCTAGCAAAACTGACCCTAAGGTGGTGCTCATGATGCATCATTTCTTAGTGGTAAGATTACTTTATTTAATCTGTTTTTTTTTTAAAAATCCATTTAATAAATAATTTTACAGCTACTGGGTCATTTGTTACAATTATTTTGGAAAAAGTTTTGATGTTTATAGTATGTATTTTTTTTTTGTTTGCAAACACCATGTGTTTGCTGTTGATACTTTTCTGCAAGAGGTTTAGTGTTGCAGTGAACCGGAAAGACTGTAGGTTTTCCTCAGTCTTTATAGGGCTTAAGTCAGATTTTAAAATACCCTATGGCACTTCTAGTGTTAAAAAAAATAGTAATATCTATGTGTAGCTAAGTTTTTCTTTCATGGTGGTTTGTCTTTTTTATTTCCTTCCTTTTAATTATTCTTCTGCTGTCTTTATACCATAACATTCTCAAACACACGCCTAATCCGCTTCAGGGACATTGTGAGCCAGAGAATATCCTGGAAGAATGGGCAGAATTCAGAAATCATCCCTGGACATAGTGCCTGCATGGTGCTCTTGTGCACACAACCACACTCATATGTGGGCAATTTATAAGTGCAAGTTTACTTAGCAAGTATATCATTGGAGATGAGGGAGTTAAACAAGATCACCCAGACAAAACCCTGTAAAGACAACAGGAGACAACAAAGAACTACATGCAGGATTTGAACCCAAGATGGCAGATGCATGAGGCAATAATGCTTGCAAATACTATGAAAATGTGACATCCTCTTAAAAATAACTGTCAAAATGTAACAATTTTGGAAATTTGGCGGGCAGCTCATTTGCAAGCTTCAACAGAGAGTACTACATTTATAGTACATCAATCAACAATCGGAAACCTGAACATGAAATTGTGCATGTTATTATACATGTCTGTAAAGTCTCAAATAAAAGTCAGTCTGTATAATGCAGTGTCAAAGGATAGCACTATTCGAAGGTGAATTTAAGTACTGTATCTATAAATACGATTAACCCCTTGAGATGGTCTAATGTGAATTGTGCTTTATATGACATTAATTATTAATATTGTCAATACCTCAGTAAGATTTACATTTAAGGAAAAAAGATAGATTGCTAAAAATGAATATAAATGTTAATGAATGCAATCGCACTGCCTTAGAAAAAGAACTCTATTGATAGTTTAGCAGTTTTTTAAATGACATTGTTTAGCAAATCAACAGTAAAACTCAACTTAAAAAAACTTAGATTAATATTAACCTTCTATAAAGGCAAGCAGTGTAATACAGTGGTTAATGCTTTGAACTACAAACCATGAGGCTGTGGGCTTAAATCCCATCACTGACACTGTGTGATCCTGAGCAAGTTACTTCACCAGCTTGTGCTCCAATTGGAAAAACAAAAGAAATGTAACCAATCGTATCTCAAATATTGTGAGTCACTTTGAATAAAAGCATCAGCTGAATAAATAAATGTAAATGTATAAATTTTTGTTTACATCAAACATAGTGGAAAAAGGCATGCATGATTAAAATAATAAATAAATAAAAAGCACTACTCAAACTATTAAAAAACATACATTGTTGTATATTACTTACAACATAAATACATTGTACAAAATCATTTGAAAGCATTGTTTCCAACAAAAATCTAAAAGGAAATTAAGTCATTCAATCATTACAACTGCAGATACTAATGTGTACTGAAGATTTATTAAGTAAGAAAATAGTTGTTTTATAGTTATTTATATGGAAAAAGACATGCAGGTCATGATTAATTCAATAGCTTTATTAACTTTAATAACTCAAAAGAATGTCATAATGGCACAGTGCTCTTAGGCAATATATAAAGTGCTCAAAATGGTGGCCTTCATTATTTACACACTCTTGTAGTCTACTTCCTACTCTCAAGCATACTTTACTAATAACAAATAGTAACAAGACAAATAATACAATTAAATAATACAATAATTAATAAATAAATAATAAAAGAATAACCTCTGTTTTTCATGTACTCACAAATGCAAATCTACTTTTGGCCACCACTGTACATAAAAACATTCATAGGTTAATATGTATATTACCTTTATTATATTTTCTTACATGCTGGTGCCTAAACCTAAACATTGTGGGGAGAAAAGATTACAGCAGCTCAAAGAAACACACATGAAATCAAATGCTCTTTATTCAAGAGCAGCTGTCATGTACTACAGTTATGTGCAACTATGCATTCATACACATATACTAAAAGAATATTTGTTTATACATTTTCCTTATCTGCTTTTTCCATTGCAGGGTTACTAGAAGCCTCAACTTATAATTCAAGATGGGTCCCCATTACACAGCAGGGTACACTTATTCACAAATGGTCAATTTAGGTCACCAACTAACCAAACTGCAAGGTTAAGTTAACTGGAAACAGGGAGTTCCTGAAGAAACACCAAGCAATTAATCAAAAACAGACACCTGGAGCTATAAGTCAGCAATACTAAACACTGTACCACACACTAATAATACTATTTTGTTTATATTATCATGTAACATTCACACTAATTACATAACCATTCCCTTTTTGTTTCCTCATATGAATCCACCAACACCATTTTTATGGGTGTCAACATTGTGGGATTCCTTCATTTAGTTAACTCTTATTCAATTGAACTTTCATATTAATTACTGAGGTAATACATTGAACGATTTAAATCAGCATAAAATAGCCACTACTGAATATAACGAAGATGTGTAAGTACTACTTGTAATGCTATACCTTCTAAAGTTTTAAATGTTTTGTTAACAGCTGAAGATTTTCTGGTTTTAGGATGCATAAACGAATGAACCATAACTTTATTTCTGCTTTGATATAGTAAATAAAACAAAGTAAACGGAAAGGTCCGGGATTTTCCATACATTCTTTAAAGCAGACTGTAAAAGCCTTCTAGTTTTCTAGTCTCAGCACTTAAAGATGGCTCTTGAGGTGAATATAGTTGACTGTGTTTCAATCTAGTGGAATATCTATTTTCCAAAGTCAGATACCTTGCAGGTGCACCTTGTAGCAGACGCCTCTCACTGACTCCAGTTGGGGCAACTGTTCTGCTTTGTTGTTATTGATTTAAGCTTAGATTTCTGTGCCAACGATTACATTTCCATTAAGAGAAGAAGAATTGATCAAATACAAAAAATAGCTGTACATTCTACTGTGATAGTTATATTTAGTAAAATGACAGCAGAGGTATTTGTCCATTTAACCTTTTGAAAATATTGTGTGGGGCTGTACATCAAAACATGCTGTAGAAATTAACCGTAGAATTTTTGTTTCCCCAACTGCAAGAATCTTAGTATTTCAGCATTCCTAAAATATGTCAGGGCATCAGTTTTATTTGCTCAACAGTCCATAAAAGGCATATTTTTGTCGTGGTCTCTAGCTCTGTGACAGTAAAGAGTGAGTAGCATCCTTAAGAATTGCTGATACAATGTGCAAGCTTTTCTTTTTCAAGATTTGCCAGTACAGAAGACTAATTTGCTTTTTCATTGAGAACATTTATCCATTCACTTTTAATATCCACTTGATCTGGGTCAATAGCACTGGAGACGATTATCCACTAGACTTCCACTAAAAGTCAAGCTACTCATGAATATTTTTTTCCAAAATTAAGAATATCAAAACACCACTAGTACCCCCACAACAAATTTGTTTTCTAGTTAAAAATCAAATTCGATAAAAGGCTATAAGTTCAAACTTTTTTTTTTTAAAAAAAGAAAGTTAACAGCACACCTGATGGTAAAATATTTATTTTTAATGAGCCTTTAATTTTTTTCATTTTTACACTTATTAAAATGTAAATTGGAAAAGACTGACATTTTTACAAACTAGTTTTCAACATGAAATAAGACAATGTCTTGGCTATATTCTCACCTCAGTCTCTCGCTCTTATTGAGCTGTATGATCAAATGCAACTTCATGAAAGTACAAGTTACAGTACTCCTGTTCTGCTCTCTGTGATATATCTAAAATAAATCAGTAATGAATATTAATATATTCAGCTGTAGGGTAGCATTGTAATGTGGTGATTGATGTGGTCATCTCACGGCTCCATAAGTCTACATTCAAAGCATATTTTCTCTGTGTTGTTGGTTTTCCTCACACATCTTAAAAACATGCTTGTCAGATAAACTGGTGCTTCTAACATGATGTGGTGCAAGTTTGGGGAAATGTTCCCTGTAATAGCTAGGGTTCCTTCCTGTCTTGTTCTCAATGCCATGAGGCTAGGCCCTGGACAGCCACAGTTTTAGATTTGGATTAAACAGGGTCAGAAAGTAATAAAAGAAAATTGAAGCTTACACTTGACCCTGGCATACTATATAGAAAAACTTTCTGCAAAACACGTATTTGCTGTACTTGACTTTCAAATAACAAGTCTCCTTGGCATGTGACACGTATCAACATATTTTTATCAGAAAGGATGCAAGTTAAATTTGCCTAAATATAACAATGAATTGAAGGAGATATAGAAGACAGAACGCCATGAAACTGGCAACACTCCAAATGTAATAATTTTTCCTGCTTCAAAAGTGACGGAAGAAAGCAGTTAGCAGACAGATAGCATTACTAGAATTGTCTTTCTCAGACTCCACGATAGAGTGGAATCAATTAGCCCCAGCAGAGTCTGACCTTGAAGAAGATCATAGAGGAAACAAAAAAAAATAAAAAAAATAAAGGAAAAAGCTTCATCCAACCCAAAGCACTTCCATTTAGGAAGCAATGCATCTGCTTTTAATATTTGCTACTGCATAAACAAATTGTTCTAAATAGATTACAAACCTAGTATTGATTTCCAAGTTTAAACCAACATGATGTTGGTTCAGTAGGTACTACTGCTGAATTGACACCTCTTTTTCACTGTAAGCAAGAGTTATTTTCTTGAAAGAAGTACCACATACATACAGAATATGACAATTACATGACACAGCCCTATATCATGTAACTATGATGCCAATGACACAGCAAAATATTCACTTTTACACCAATGTAACACAATCTGTCCAGTCAGCAGCCACAGTGGTGGATTAATGTGACTCTGAATCTCCAAAATCTAACTATGTACACTAGACAGCATACTGGTCATTCTTCTTACTGAACTGCACTGTAAATCACACTGCACTCTATCACTTGGTATACTGACAAGTGCTACTAATTCTGTAACACCATGACAAGGGTTAATATCTATAGTCCTGCTTGCTCATCCAAATACACTCCATTTAAAACTTTTGTCAGAAGAAAAGGCAGAGGGTAGTAAACGTTTGTGACCTTATACTATTCAGCCCTGCTTTCCTTTACATTTATTTTTTTATTTCTTAGTCTAGCTAAGCAATTAAAAGGAAGGTTTAAAACACCACACACACAGCAAAATGGAAGTATGGAAGAAGACAGCCAATGTCACTTTTATAACAAAGTGTACTTACACAAATCAGGTACTTTAAGAATATTAGTTTCCATGGTCTGCAAAGTATTCACTAATGGTGTTCCCTTCACATTCGGCTGGATAGAAGTGGGAAGCAGCCTTGGAGCCACAGTACTCAGCAGAGTTAAGGCTGAGGTAGGACTATTGTACGCTGGTCTGTGAAGGGGTTCATAGGAAGCCATTGAAGGGTCAGCTTTTGCCTGGATTACTTGTTTCCCTGTGGGTAGAATGGGTATGACAGAGGTATATACATCAGTAGGCTCTTCTGTGGGCTCAGTAGCTTGATCCATGTAGACGACAGGGTCCTGCCCTATCCTTTTGGGATCAAGATGAGTGGGAGGCTCATATTCAAAAATTTTGTCCACAAACACCCACTTTAGTCCAGCCGTGCAAAGGGCCAGGCTAATGAGACAGGCCAAGATAGGAAGGATGCAGATTTTCTCAGAGTGCAAGCAGCTCCGCATTTGTTCCCTCTCCATGAAGATGCAGCAGGTAGCAGTCAGGCCTGCTAATCCCAAGACTCGTCTTTCATCAGGAGCATCCGGAACCTCCTCAAGGCCAAGTTCCTGATCTGCGTGTGGAGTGGCGCATGGGACTGAGGAGGTTTCACTAATTCCCTGAGACATCTCCATAATGTTGGTCAGACGAATGTCTCTGGAGGCTTGCACTCCTTCTTAACTAGGTGCCCAAGGCAGTTGCCAGCAACGATGAGTAATTGTGGGCTCCATTGTTTGATTTTAAAATGCCTGGCTGTGGCCCGCCACAATCCCTATAAAAAACATACCAAGGAGCTAATTGTGGGTAAACTTACAGAGCAACACTCAAGGCATGATCAGTCTTCAGGTAAGATGAAAAATAAATGGAAACAGTACCCACGCAAAAAATAACCCAGATAAGTTCCTTCAGTCAAGTCGGTCCCAATTTTGGCAAGACGAGTTACACAGCCCGGTGTTCACGCTGCAGCTCACTCACCTGAAGACTTTAAGAGAGGAGTCGGCTTTTGAGTAAATGCTGTTATCAAGCAGTAGCCGAAGCAGGGGCTGTGGCAGCAGCCAATGCAGTAGCAAAAGTAACATCATTTTGTGTTGAAGCAGCAGCATAAAGGGATTCAATCACCCAGAAGCAGCAGGTGCTAGTCTTCTCAGCACAACTAGAAAAGCGTGTCATTAGCAGAGAAAGAGACTCAGACTGGTTGAAGTACCAGGAGGGTGGATACTCTCCTCCTTCTTCCTCATCACTCGCCTATCCCTCCCCGTTCTCTCTCTCTCTCTCTCTCTCTCTCTCTTTACATTCTCACTGCACTGCAAATTCAAAGCACACAACGTGACTGCTAGCAACTTCCTTCTTGATCCAATTAAGAAGAAAAAGCCATCAAATCAAAAGGCAGGCAGGCAGGCAGACAGGGCGGAACCCCCCCCCCCCCCCCACACTACTGCTGTAGGTATAGACAGACACACAATTGATTATGCTAATGTAAGAGCAGGGATTTTGAAGGGCTGGAGCTGAACTGGTGCAACTTGACATCTGATGCCTCCCTAGAGAGTTTCAGCTTTTGTTTTAATATTGCTATATCTCTGCTGGCTTACTTTCACGCTTGCTGGCATTATCATGAATTGCTTATAACAACCTTCACTTATGACATAGAGTTAAGAAAAAAAATACACGAAAATATAACGGAAGCACAATGAACGTTATATTGCTGTCACAAAATGAGCATAAAATATTATGCTCGTTTCATTAAATTTTTTTTGGCACATTATCTGTGCTTATAAAGCTTGCTCTTTTGTTAGTAATGATTACACTAACACTTACTATTAATTTGCACTTTCATATAAGGGATACATAACATTGTAAAGAACAGCAAGAGACTGCCAAAAGGCAAAGTTAATATTTTACAAGACATAGACAGGATAAAATTCATTAAAACATCATATCTTTAGCAACTGTTCTTTTGTTCGTAACAAAATTGAAAAATTAACTACTGTATATGCATTTTATTCAGCATATTAATCTCCAATGAAATAAACATATTATTACATTATTTAAGTTTGTATAGTAACATTTTTCTTTTCTTGATATTGTTAAACTACATTCTGAATATTTACTTAAAATGGATCAAATGTACATCTATTAATACACATTTTAATGACTGACAGTACTATTCCATACATACAGCTTAATCCTGTTTAGCCAGCTATATTGAACATTTAGCTTGTGGGTGATACTTTTTAGTAAAATTATATTTTATATTATTAATATATTTGTAAGCAAATGCAATATAATGATGCATATATCAAGAAACTGACCTCACACACTGAAAATTATAAGCAAATAGATGCTAATATCAGTGTTATCAAACGTTAATGTTTTGCTAATATTTCCACGTCATAGGTTTATCATACTAATAGGAATGGTACACTTTAACAAAGTTAGCCTCAATTAAAATAATCAGCAGCCTGAACATTTACAATTTTACATTTAAATTACCATTATAAATAGTAGTTTTCAAATCTGAAATATAACCAGCCACTCTCACTCATCTCTTAAAAGTCATGGATTTCTTTGCTGTATATCAGATGGCTTCAAGTCACAAAAAGTTCAAGATTACAGGTTATCCAACTCAAGATGCACAGTTGGGATTATAGAGAGGCAATCTCTTAACTGCCCTGTGAAAGAGGAGAGAAATTCAGACAAATCCCCCAATGAGCTGTTAATCTCTCACTCTGCTAATTAAGAAAATCCAGGGAGTGCTGTCTGCAAAAGCTGCCAGTAAAAAGACTTTACACGTCAACATCAAACCTCACAAATGGTCCAGAGAAAACCACCAGCCTCCTTCAGGATTTTGTTTTCCACAAACAGCACATGCATCTGTTATGATAACACAATCTTACCCTACATGAAAAAGGTGAAAAACATATGCATTAAGTATGTTTTACTGATTTACTGTATATTTTAAATCAAAGGACACACTGACATTTCCAGTATGTCTAATTCTTAATTCCAAAGATCTTTGCAAAGTATTCACTTCACAACCTCATGTCACTAACAAACATACACCTTTGATCCCCAGATAGATAATACACTTGAATCCAGGAGATAATGTTAAAAAAAAAGCCAGTTGGGTTTAAAGATTGAGACCTTGGCTAGAAAAGTATTCAATATAAGTGAAAAAGACTGGGCATATTTACAAGTTTATGCAATGAGGCTTTTGAGAAATCTGATTAAAAAAAAACAAACAAACAAACCCCCAAAACAATACATATAATGCAAAAGAAAAGCAGGCTCCGCATCATCTAAGGGTAATTTTCCTATAAACACAAACTGCATTCTTGCTACATTTTTTTTTTTTTTTTTTTTTAACCGGTTTAACAGGAAGTAGATTAAAACTATCCACGTTAATGTTATACTCTGTCATTTGCTTACTAGTGTGTGATACAACATACTTACAGTAAATTATCAAGCATTTACATGTTTGACATCTAGAGTAGTAGGATATTAAGTGGCAAGCTCACAGTTACAGAGTAAGTGATTGAAATTGAGTGTATAACTTTTGTGTTTGACATTATAATGCCTTAGTTTCAAGGCCTACAACATCTACTCATTTCATAAATCTGCTTAAACGAAGCAACAATGGTTGAAAGCAGGAGCCAAACCTGAATTGCTCCTCAGTCATCTGAAAGGCAAACTCATGCACACACTCACACCGTTTCAAAACCTGATAATAAAGAGTCTTAACATTTTTGGATGTAGGAGGAAATCATAATTCAAAGAGAAACCACACAAGGGGAGAATATGTATACGTCACACAGAAAATAACCAGACTGAGATTTAAACCCAGTCTCTTGAAGCTATGGGGTTGTATGAAGCACTAATCACTGGGTCTGCCTGACTGTAAACAACCTTTACTCTAAAAAGCACTTCTCTATAGGTGAGATCATTGATGCTTTATAACACAGTGGTTTGTCTGAGCCATTTTCTTGTGTGTGTGTGTGTGTGTTATTTGCAGTACAAGCACATGGTAGTTAAGTGTCTTACTCATGGCCATGGAGAGAGACAGAGACCGGGACTAAACTACCAGACTTTATTTGCCTTATCTGGTTTTAACTATTAAACAAATCTGGTGAACACAACGACATCTAGTTATATGTTTGTATTAACCACTTCTTAACTTATTAACCTCTTCTTTTAGCACATTAAACATTGTATTAAATCTAAACAGGTGTGGCTTTAATCATCAAAATGGCAATACTGTGCACAAATACAAATATCCAAACAGTTGAAATTATGTAAAACTCATTTAAAAGTCATAATATACAACATTCAGGTCAGAACTCAAACTGGATGATTCTCTTTACAAGCCTTCATTTATTCATTCATGTTCTGTTCTCACATATTCACTTAAGACTCACTAGGGGCTGAAGTCTATTCCAGCAACATCAGCAGTAGTGCAGAAACCAACTCTGGATGGGATGCCAGTCCATTTCCGGGCCCACTCAAGCACATGTCAACATTTTAAAAATTTAATTTACTGTTAACTAGTTTTGCATATTAGTTTACAGTATTTTCTTAGGATATGCATTTATACCTGTAGAATACATAATCATGTAAACACATAAACATTTACAATATCTCTTTTTACACAATCTGTTCAGAGAATGATGCCATATTATCTTCTGTCCTGTGATTTCCATTTGAAAGCTGGGAGTTAAACAGAGCCGGGTGCTATGGAAATTGGCACCTTGGGATTTGGAAGAACAGTGACTGAAGTACCTTAGAGCAAAATAAGTCAACAACTAAATGCACTTTCCTAGCCACCAAGGAAACTTAAGCAGAGCAGTAGAGGATAACAAGACAGCATTATACAATGGAGACTAGAACAAAAAGGATCTGCAATAATTGCAATAGAGGCAAAAGCTATAAAGTTTGAGCACTTCTTTCCTGAGATGTTAGCCAAGCTGCACGAACAGACACCACAACATTCACAATTAGACCCAAGGGATGATCTATAGGTTGAGTCAAAATTAACAAGTTAACAATTTGCCACTATGACACACCTACAGTCTCCTTTGAACTCTTGAAGAGACAAATAAGCAATGGTTAGAAAAGTCAATGTTAGGTTTAGCTTCAAATAGTAAACTAATATATTATAGACAGACAGACAGAGACAAAAGATTACTAAAACATTTCTTTATTTATTCTAATCTGGCATTTTAAAATCAATATTAATTAAAGAAATCCAACATAATGTAAAACATTGCTATTTTTTAAATAAGTGGGAAATACTCATTTGTTCATTTTCTGTTTCTGTTTAAGGTCATGGGGAGCCATAAAATATCCTGACAGCATTGCAGTTTCTAATTTCATATTGTGAAGCAGTCCAACCTATGCCACATGGGCGATTATTACACTCTTTCCTTTGCCAATTATTTTTAACTACACCACACTGAATCAGTTTAGTATTTTACTTGGTATTTAAAAATCAAAGATACTGAGGAGCATCTACTGCAAAAATGACCTTTCTACCTTCCTCCTAGAGCCAAAACTGCAAGCTTTAAAACTTCAACATTTAACTAGACTCAAATCCAGTTTTGATTACATGAAAAGTCTGGTCAAAAGCTGCAGTGGATACAAGATTTTTATTTAATTTTTTTTAAGGAAAACAGCTATTATTTAACATTCTTACTTCATATTCATGTTTTATGTACATGTAATGACTATTTCTACTATTCTTAACAACAAAGTAAAAGATACTGTATAACAGAACCCATTCCTGTACTATAAATTAAATTAATGGGAGAAAATAATTCAAGGTCAGCTATTATGGAGCAGTTTAATTAACTACATGTACAATACTGAAAAGAAACAAAGCAGTTTGAGCTTTGCATACGTGGTTACAAAATGAATAAGTTCCATTACAGCACTTCAACACTCACAGTGCATCTCTAACCTGAGATCTTAATTGCATTTAAGCATCCGAGAATACCTAAGACAGAATCTGTCTTAATGAACTTGTTTTGAATGATTTATTAGGATTGTGCTCCAAGGGAATTTCTCAATGATTCAGAATAAATGACATTATAATACTTCTCTGTTAATAAACAATATATAGTCTTACTGGCTACTCTTTGAAAAACACAAGCAATATTAAAGTCCTAATCTGAAACCGATGCAGATAGTTTCCCCTTTAATATGTTATATAAGACCACCATGTCAGTAACATGCACAATGTAAATTACTACCCATTTAGCTTTTTCCATGAGGACATCCAATTTACCTTTTCACAGTCAAGGAGGAGAGGAGAGGAGAGAGTTGGGTTAAGGCTGTCACTTATGTTTTATCTTGACAAGACAACAAATGTAATGGTCTCCATGATGCAGAAGAAATACACAACTGCATGTAAAGGTATTGCTCCAATCTGGATGAAAACCAGAGTGCTGAGGAGAGTATCAAATAAATCCAAAAATTGAAAGAAACTAGTAATTTATTCATCTAGAATGTTGGTTCTTTAGAATCGTGGGGCCTCAAATGGTTAAAGGGATTTGCTCAAACCAACTTCTTTTTTTAAATTGGAATTCTAGTCTAATTAAGCAAACTGATATTTCCCAATTTCTGTCTTTTGTGGTGAATTTACAAAGTACACAACTTTGATGTAGTAAATTTTTATTTACCAAGCATTTATGTAGATTACATGGGTATAGTTTTTTTTTTTGTTTTTTTTTTAACCTGGTTTTCAAGATTTTCATCATTGTCATGATTTTCATTCTAGTTTTTCAGTTGTTCTGGTTATTTGATCCATTGTTAATTAATGGGTACATTAGAAAATCTGACACTGAAGAAGTTACAGTCTTCATTTATTTAGTGTTGTTTGCCTAGGTGCCTGCTCTGCTTGTTGCCAAAATACAAATATTTCTATGATAATTAAGAATTGAGTTATACTGGAGAATTGTTACATTTGGGGGAACCTTTATGGTTGGCAATGCAATCAGCTACTCATTGTAGCATGAAGCCAAACAGATACCAAGTGTTAGCCAGTTGTATAAAAGTCAGGATGGAAAAAAAAAATCTTAAAATATTACACTGTACTTATATGCAACACCAGTTTTAGAGCCGTTTTCACACTTGCTCATCTTCCAAAATACTGTGCTTAATTATACGTCCTCTCTCATAGTGCTTCTTCCTTCTCATTCTCTCTCTTTTCCTACTAGTCAAGACTTGTGTCCTTCTATTCTCCCCTTCTGTTCTGCGGTAAAGGCACACCACTTTACACCACTTACAAAATCCTACCATTGGCCAACTCCTTATAAATATCTCTTTTGAAAGAGCAGTGGTCCTGGCAATGGAAAAGCTTTTAGAATTGGCTTCTGCCCTCAAGGTGCAGAATTGGAGTGTCATGCTCAATTTGGCAATGAAGATATGCCCATTATGTTATGTATCAAAGTACATAAGAGGCTGGTAATTCTTATGAACCTCAAAGAACAACAGCGGTGGAAAAATGTTCCTGTTCCACTCACCTTTACTCTACATTGCATGAAGAACTAGAAGGATAGAGTCTAAAAGTTGAGATTGTCATTTAACACCCAACCTCATCCTTTGTTAGCACATTCTAGTTAACATCTTCATTGATTGTTATTTTACAGAAACATCTGTGGTTCTTTTCAATGAGTTTAAGATGTATGCAATTTGTTTTTTGCAAAGGAAATAAACTGTAAATATTTGTTTGATTTATACATTTACAGGTACTGGTAAAAACATAAATGCCAAAGGAAAGATAATGTTTAAAACCAGAATTAACAATAATTACCACCTTACTTAAACTTAATTATTTTTCTTCTATGTGGAGACATCTACAGGAGGTTGTTTACTTTATCTAGAACACATCCACAAGCTGCTGTAGAAGGACAATTCTCCTGCTGTCTGAAACAGGATATTAGTCAACACATTAGAAGAAGAGATTCATATCTTGCAAAAAAAAAAAAAAAAAACATACCTTTTACTTTCAAATAGGGCCTTAAGCCACAGAGGTATGGCTGAATTTAATATTATGGTCATTTCTTCTGTCAAAAGGGCTGTTAAATGCAAAGAAACATCTGACTCATTACTAATAAGCACGTCTAGGACAATTGGAGCGCACAGACAACAGGCATATAGCTAACAGATATAATCCTCATTAATATATTGTTGGAGCAAGGTTAGAGTTAATGCATTGAAATAAATGCAGCCTGGTATGTACCAAAACAAATCATGCAAGAACATTTTTTTTTTTTTTTTTTAAGTGCCATTTACAAAGGTAAACTATTAAGAAGAAATTAATGTTCATATTGAGAAAGTCTCATTTTTTACACCACACTTTGGGCGTAACAATACTAAAAGTTAAAAGTAAGTTTAGCATAAATTGCAACTGGAAAATTTTTAATCTGGTGTTACTCAAGTCTGACAGCTTGTTGCCAGTGTTAAAACGTATCATTCAAATGACTATGACTTCTCAGTGCTTCCTGCTCCAGCACAGCAATTTATTTGCTTCATGCTGTGCAGTTAATGGAGCTTATAGCAAGTATGAACACAATCTTTTTATGCAGATACTTTTTATACAGTATGTCAGTAACAGAAACAGGAATAGTCACTGTTATATTGTAGATAAGAAACTAAAAGAATGACTTGATGTTCTTTCATTATTATCTTCCTAATGGGTGTGTCTGCATTAGTGCTGAGGAAGCCTTCAGCACTACAGAAGAGAACAGCTCCCAACTACCACAGTCTATTCGGCTGACTACACACTTGTGTCTCTTTCACATTAGGACTGGTCATGCTACGTAAAACCAGAGTATTACTAGGCATAACATTCACTGGTGGTAATTAAAAACTGCAGCAAGATAATAATGAAAGCAAAAACAAATGGATTTGTTAAGCTTGAGAGGCATAACTAGGTATAGTAGGCATAACTATTCCTTTTTAAAACATTTAGAACAGATCAGAGAATACATTTATAAATTTTCCTATTTTGTGAATGTAGAGAAAAGCCAAGCAAAATGACACCTTTTATTGGCTAACTAGAAAGATTACAATATGCAAGCTTTCGAGGCAACTCAGGCCCCTTCTTCAGGCAAGATGTAATGTTTACATGATTGCATGTAATGATTACATCTTGCCTGAAGAAGGGGCCTGAGTTGCCTCGAAAGCTTGCATATTGTAATCTTTCTAGTTAGCCAATAAAAGGTGTCATTTTGCTTGGCTTTTCTCTACATTCATAATGGCTAACACGGTACAACACCCTAGTACTACCTATTTTGTGATAAATACTATATATCCTTTCTTCAAAATATTTTATTGTCAAAATACTTTTTGAAAAAGTTATAAAATAAGTATTACAGAGACACTCGTTAAAAAATATCAAAGGTGTGTGTAGGTATTTGTTTCTAGGAATTTTTCTGCTAACTAAAACAGCCTTGCCATAACTCTTAGATTTTCAATCAAGCATAGAAAGATGCTTCTATTTATTATAAAAGCTCTAAAGCAGCATATACTACTTACAGAAAATTAATTCTACAAATCATACCATACAAACGGAAATTAAGCTGAATTTTGCATGTTGAATTGGATAAGGCAATTAAGTATTGTTCATTTCCTTACAATGTCTGGAAATGAAGGTAAACATGTCAATAAATACTAATATGGTGTCACACACGTGTGACTAGGAGCATGTTGTAATGACCAAGCAAAGGTAATTCCACGCCAGGCCAGGGGGTGGCGGGGTGCACTAAACTGTCTCCTGTTATCTCTACAGACCAGCCGCGGGAAAACCTGTCTGATTCAGAGCAGATGACGTCACTTCCAGTTCCAGTGCCCAGAAGAATATCACTTCTGGTTCCGGCACCAAGAGGAATACCACTTCTGGCACCCAATCTGACATCCGAAGAACATCACTTTCGGTTCCCTTGCGTCACTTCCTGTCTGATCCCTTAAAGCCGCATTCTTTACAAACCCTCGACAGTTCTGTTTTGGACTCTGTACTGAGAACATCTCTGTACTATTTAAAGAACCTTTTGCAGCCACAAAAAATATACGGGAGGCTGCCCCAAACCTTTTTAAGTGTGTCAAGTCTATTCCTTTTACAATGGCTAATTAAGACAGAGAAAACCCAGCCACAGGGGATGCACAAACCAGTGTGTTTCTTTGGGCTGGTCCCAAGCCTGGATAAATGGGGAGGGTTACGTTAGGAAGGGCATCCGGTGTAAAATTTTGCCAAATCAATATGCGGACAACAATACAAATTTCCATACCAGATCGGTCAAGCCCCAGGTTAACAACAACCGCCACCAGGGTGCTGGCGGAAATTGGGCTACTGTTTGCCAAAGAAGAAGAAGAGGAGGGGGGAGACGTGTCCGGAGGCAGGAGGAGAGGGGGAACGAGGATAGGAACTTTGAATGGTAAGGGGAGAGAGTTAGCAGATATGATGGAGAGAAGGAAGGTTGATATATTGTGCGTGCAAGAGACTAAATGGAAGGGGAGTAAGGCCAGGTGGATTGGAGGTGGATTCAAATTGTTCTATCATGGTGTGGATGGGAGGAGAAATGGGGTAGGAGTTATTCTGAAGGAACAGTATGTCAAGAGTGTTTTGGAGGTGAAGAGAGTGTCAGGCAGAGTAATGATTATGAAGCTGGAAATTGTAGGTGTGATGATGAATGTTGTTAGTGCATATGCACCTCAAGTTGGGTGTGCAATGGGTGAGAAAGAAGATTTTTGGAGTGAGTTGGATGAAGTGATGAACAGTGTACCCAAGGGAGAGAAAGTGGTGATTGGAGCGGATTTCAATGGGCATGTTGGTGAAGGAAACAGTGGAGACGAGGAGGTGATGGGTAGGTATCGTGTCAAGGAGAGGGATGAAGAAGGTCAGAGGATAGTGAATTTTGCCAAAAGGATGGACATGGCTGTGGTGAAAACGTATTTTAAGAAGAGGGAGGAACATAGGGTTACATACAGGAGTGGAGGAAGATGCACACAGGATAGATTACATCCTATGCAGAAGAGTTGATCTGAAGGAGATTGAAGACTGCAAAGTGGTGGCAGGGAAAAGTGTAGTTAAGCAGCATAGGATGGTGGTCTGTAGGATGACGTTGGAGATCAAGAAGAGGAAGAGAGTGAGGGCAGAGCCAAGGATCAAATGGTGGAAGTTGAAAAACGAAGACTGCAAGGTTGGAGTTTAGGGAGGAGGTGAGACAGGCACTGGGTGGCATTGAAGAGTTACCAGACAGCTGGGAAACTACAGCAGATGTAGTAAGGGTGGCAGCAAGAAGGGTGCTTGGCGTGACATCTGGAAAGAGGAAGGAGAAAAAGGAAACCGGGTGGTGGAATGAGGAAATACAGGAGAGTATACAGAGGAAGAGGATGGCAAAGAAGTGGGATAGTCAGAGATGCAGAAAGTAGACAAGAGTACAAGGAGATAAGGCGCAAGGTGAAGAGAGAGGTGGTGAAGGCTAAAGAAAAGGCGTATGATGAGTTGTATGAGAGGTTGGACACTAAGGAGGGAGAAAAGGACCTGTACCGATTGGCTACACAGAGGGGCCAAGCTGGGAAAGATGTGCAGCAGGTTAGGGTGATAAAGGATAAAGATGGAAACGTACTCACAAGCGAGGTGAGTGTGTTGAGCAGATGAAAAGAGTACTTTGAGAGGCTGATGAATGAAGAGAACAAGAGAGAAGAGGTTGGATGATGTGGAGATAGTGAATCAGGAAGTGCAACGGATTAGCAAGGAGGAAGTAATGACAGCTATGAAGAGGGTGAAAAATGGAAAGGCTGTTGGTCCAGATGACATACCTATGGAAGCATGGAGGCGTTTAGGAGAGATGGCAGTGGAGTTTTTAACCAGATTGTTTAATGGAATCTTGCCTGAGGAGTGGAGAAGAAGTGTACTGGTGCCGATATTTAAGAATAAGGGGGATATGCAGGACTAAAGTAACTACAGGGGAATAAAACTGATGAGCCATAGCATGAAGTTATGGGAAAGAGTAGTGGAAGCTAGGTTAAGAAGTGAGGTGATAATTAGTGAGCAACAGTAGGGTTTCATGCCAAGAAAGAGCACCACAGATGCAATGTTTGCTCTGAGGATGTTGATGGAGAAGTTTAGAGAAGGCCAAAAGGAGTTGCATTGCATCTTTGTGGACCTGGAGAAAGCATATGACAAGGTGCCTTGAGAGGAGCTGTGATATTGTATGAGGAAGTCGGGAGTGGCAGAGAAGTACATAAGAGTTGTACAGGATATGTATGAGGGAAGTGTGACAGTGGTGAGGTCTACGGTAGGAGTGACGGATGCATTTAAGTTGGAGGTGGGATTACATCAGGGATAGGCTCTAAACCCTTTCTTATTTGCAAAGGTGATGGACAGGTTGACAGACAAGATTAGACAGGAGTCCTCGTGGACTATGATGTTTGCTGATGACATTGTGATCTGTAGCAATAGTAGGGAGCAGGTTGAGGAGAACCTGGAGAGGTGGAGATATGCTCTAGAGAGGAGAGGAATGAAGGTCAGTAGGAACAAAACAGAATACATGTGTGTAAATGAGAGGGAGGTAAGTGGAATGGTGAGGATGCAGGGAGTAGAGTTGGTGAAGGTGGATGAGTTTAAATACTTGGGATCAACAGTACAGAGTAGTAATGGGGATTGTGGAAGAGAGGTGAAAAAGAGAGTGCAGACAGGGTGGAATGGGTGGAGAAGAGTGTCAGGAGTGATTTGTGACAGACGGGTATCAGCAAGAGTGAAAGGGAAGGTCTACAGGACGGTAGTGAAACCAGCTATGTTATATGGATTGGAGATGGTGGCACTGACCAGAAAGCAAGAGACAGAGCTGGAGGTAGCAGAGTTAAAGATGCTAAGATTTGCACTGGGTGTGACGATGATGGATAGGATTAGAAATGAGTACAATAGAGGGTCAGCTCAAGTTGGATGGTTGGGAGACAAAGTCAAAGAGGTGAGATTGCGTTGGTCTGGACATGTGCAAAGGAGAGATGCTGGGTATATTGGGAGAAGGATGCTAAGGATAGAGCTGCCAGGGAAGAGGAAAAGAGGAAGGCCTAAGCAAAGGTTTATGGATCTGGTGAGAGAGGACATGTAGGTGATGGGTATAACAGAACAAGATGTAGAGGACAGAAAGATATGGAAGATGATGATCCACTGTGGCAACCCCTAACGGGAGCAGCCGAAAGACGAAAAAGATTAAGACAGAGCAAATGGGCAGATTAAGGAATAACATTCCCTAAGAGAAATTCCACTCTAAAGAATGAGCCATGTAGATTGTTAACCTATTAACTAAAAAGACAATGATCAGAAAAATGAAAAACGTATACAGTCTAAAAAAGATTTCCAAACTGGTAAAAAAAAAACATCTGAAATCAAAAAAGACAATATTCCATTCAGTAAAGCATATTTAATAAGTAATCAAATTATACTGGAAGTACAAGAGTACATACTTTGAGGTAAGCACTGTTATTATTTCAATTCTTTGTGTATAAAACTTTACCACTTGATTAAAATGTCTTCATCAAAAACTGTAAAAAATACATTCAAGTATCAACTTCTGCCTGAATAATAACCTCTAAATCTGTTCTTAACCTTTAACATTTTTTTCAAGCTTGAAAATTGGTTTCTATTTACCTTTCTAGGTTTCTAGTTACGTTTCTAGTCTGCATTACAGACTTTAAGCTTAACTGTACTCCACACTCTAACACAGCCTACCAGGCAGCAATTTGGTAGCAGTTATATTGTGATTGTTATTACTTAGCTGTAAGCACCAAAAGATAAAATTATTGTCCTTCATTTACAGTCTTGGCAGACTGTGGATATTACATGCCTGTACAAAAATCTAATAACATTTACATTTTAGTCACTAGGTGGCTTCAGAACACTGTCTGTAATAAGTAATTCCAAATAATCAATTATTAACAATATGAATATATTGTTAAACTATTAAAATATTCCTACTTTCACATTATCCTTGTTTTCTTTCCATCAGATAGTGGTACTGTGTAAAACTAATTTGATTTTCTACAACAGTTTGCAATTTGTTAAACTATGCTGTAGTAAAGCTAAATTGTATAGTTTAAGTTACACAAAAGCAGCCATGGAGAGGCAACTTGACAGGAATTTATAGTCTGGATTGAAATTTTACATGCAGTACATCTTTTAGAACTTTAGACTGCATTTTCTATTTACAATACAAATATTGTTACAATGGTTAATGGATGTTGAGCTGTTTTGTCAGGGTAGATATTCAATTGCTTTTTCATCGTAAATACAAGGTTTACACATATCTCTCAGAGAGGGAATGTTTAAGTGTCTTAGAATCAGAAATTTACAGTTACAAAGTAACATTCATGTGTTGTCTATCTCTGTAACACTGCAGATTGGTTGCTTTCACACAGGAAGTACAGCGAGTCTACTGCTGCTGTAAACATAAGGCTGCACAATAAATAAATAAGATTGTGAAATTAAACGTTTTTACATAAGAGGGCTACTTTACTGATAACACACCACAGATACTTGAAGCATCTATTGAGGTATGAGCACAAAAAGATTCATCTGGTTGCTAGTGTAGCTTTATTAAAAAAAAAAAAAAAGATAAATGAACATTAAATGTACTAGGCCCAAGCAACTTGAATTTGGACAACACAATCCAGCAGTTGTTTGTTCTTTCTTGATACTTCCTGCATAAATTCTAAGTCGATACAACATTCTGAAATTCTGGACAAACAAAATGTGCAACAGTCATGGAAAAAAATGGACGTCAATGGCAGATTTAAAGAATTTTAAAATGCTCTACAAAATGTTGGCTCTGTAATTATCTGCAAAATTTTCTGTTGACCTTTAATACTTTATGAAGTGAAAAATTTGCAGCATTAGCAGTATTTGATTAGCAATCACTGGGCTATGTGCAATGGAACTTATTATGTCTGAAACCTTTTAAATGATATCTAATCCCAGAAAAAGCATTCAACTGTGGAAAAAAAAGTACTTCCTTCTATTAAAGCTCTTTTTATTATGCTCTGTTATATAAATATTAATAGATTATTAAAGGTTAGTCACTGAGGTCTAATTTTGTTTTTAGGACTTCAGATATAATTATTGTATAACTTTTTCCAAGCATGATATTGCTGAGGATTGAGATGCCCATAAAATGAAAACAATTCATAATATAGAAATATGAAAGGGGGTGCTGTTAAAAATATACAACTTTGTTCCTAAAATAAAAATACCTGTCCAAGATGTTTACTATAATAATTAATATCATCAAAAATATAATCTACTTTCCATGTGTTGTAGTTATTTTAAGAATTAGTAACACACTCTGTAAAAAAAGCTTTATAGAGAATGAAGCTGCCATAGAAGCAGTCCGTTACAGGTAGTTTTCATATCACATGTTAATAGTCACAAGGAAAAGGCACAGTCACAATAAGTACTACATTTTTCCATTTCAACAATGCTGAAATGGAAAATGTGTTTTTTAAAAGTAGTCTGGAAAGGCAATTAAGGAATTAGAACATGGCATATCATGTCCCAATGATGATGCTAGGTTCATTTAGGGTATGGGATGAGACAGCCTTTTAATATGGATATCACTTGTTTAATATTTCATATGCTTTCTGGCTCTAAGGGCACATTTTATCAAACAATGCATACATACTGTATTTTATGTATATATCTTGCATTTAACTGATATTCATAAAATAAATTAAAAAATACAAAAAGCTAATGTATGACTCCAGTAAAAAGTCATGTGGAGGGTTATTTTACCTTAATTCATAAAAGACAGCCCAACTGCACTGATGAGGTTCCAATTATAATCAAAGCTGTTCTAAAGTATGAACCTGTCACAATATGCAGTGATGTGTATTAAACAGTATCTTTCACAAACTGTATAAGTAAATTGTATGTAATGAAATGTGTCTATACTGTATTCTGTACATTTTAAAGTGTTTCAAAAAATGTCAAATGAAGCAAAGTTCTTGATGTTATGTATTAACAATTATGATACAGGACTTAAGATTGTGTCTGGATACAAAGGAGCCCTCAATGAAAGACTAACTGTGATTAAATAAATAGTGGCAAAACTTATTTATTAAATCTAGGAATAACTTAGTTTTGCCCTACATACAGTATGTTCCTTTAAAAAACTTAAAATTATGACATCCCACCATCACTTCATCTCAATTAAGCCTTTCTATGTAAGCCTTCAAACTTTCTTCTCACTTTATGTTTCAAGTACTCCCTCCTCTAACTGCTTTACTACCAATGGAACAAATTTCAAAACAACCTTATCATTAATAGGATGTCCACATTTTTCATTTTCTAAGAGAAAAAGGTTTCAGCCGCTTGGGTCCTCAACAAATGAGGTGATCTGGGGTGACCCAGTTCACCCTCGGGGAATCACGCCACATGGCCGTAGTGCCATAACTGATGCTACCTCACACTGCAAGTAATGTGCCTCATTTGGGACTCTGAGCAACCACTCATTTCGACACAAAGTCAAACCAGCAGTACCCAAGGATTCTCCGAAGAGACACAGTACCAAAGGAGTCCAGTGTTTGTCTTAGGTCACTGGATATCATCCATATCTTGCAATCATATAGGAAAACAGGAAACACCAGGACTCTAAAAACTTGGGTCTTCATACTTCTGCAGAGATACCGGGGACACCACACACCCCTTTCCAGTGACCTCATGACCCCCCATACTCTCCCAATCCATCTACTGACTTCATAGAAAGAGTTACAGGAGACATGAATGTTGTAGCCAAGGTAAGTAAACGCCACAAGGTCGACATTCTAACCGCAGACAGACACACTGCCGATGGCTGTGCCCAAGAGGTCATTAAGGGCCTGGATCTTGGTATGAATACATCATCAAAAATTTTATTCCCAGAAAATTGAAGCAACAGACATTTACATGCTTAATTTCAGGCACAGGTGAAATTTAATTAGACAAATTTAGTTATACACTGCAATCATTAATTCTATTCAAACAGTGCCATCTAGCAAAGAGCAGACATAGGTGTACAGTAAATGACAGAAGTAGCTTATTCATTGTCAGTTCAATAGTGATCATTAGCCAACAACTGGCTAAAAATCTAGCAGCTATTAAAAGTAATAAAACAGTAAATCTTTAAAAAGACAGATCAGAACAGCTTAGTAATGCATTTTGTTAAATTCCTTTAAAAAGAGAACCAATCCTGTTATGAATTTCTCATGGTAAATTACAGGGTCAGTGAAATAGTGAATCTGTAAATAATGCAACTATTTAAGGTTTAGTTTAAGGTAAATAATGAGTTGTTTATTTACACTGTGCATAACAGCTTACACACCACAGGGTTCTTCACTCATACCTAGATACCCTTTTGTTTTCTCTGCTTGCATTTTACACTTTTATGGTTAGGGAGATAATTTACCTGTTTTGGCTTAGGTCAAAGCAGCTAGGAAGACATCAGAAAGCAGAAAAAATTTGCTAATGCAGAGGTTTCAGCCTGTGTGCAACTGAATTTGCAGATGCAAGTTTACTTGCCCGTGTGTGCGAGCAGCTTGAGACAGCGAGTTTCTACCCACACAAATAATGTTTTTTTGTGTTTCGTTAACTTGTATTGGGGATCTGTTTGCTATCAGTAGCAGTTATCAAAAGGTAAAAAAGAGGAAAATATGCAAAAATACAAAAAACTTGATGTAACCGCTATTAGGGTAAAATTGAAACAGTAAACTAATTCATAACTGAAGTCATACATAATGTTCTCTTTTTTAAGACAGACACGTTTGCAGATTCATCTATGCTTTACAAAGGGAGATTCTAAAAATCTGGTTTAGATATATCAATGAAAATTAATCCATCTTGACAAATTTCTTTGAAGACTAAATGTGATAAATTACAGCCAAAAAACACCAGGCACACACCTAGGAGATTAATTGTTTCATTCGGACAGACAGACATGGCTATTGCAGTAGTTGCTTTTTGCATTACAGTAATCCCTCCTCCATCGCGGGGGTTGCGTTCCAGAGCCACCCGCGAAATAAGAAAATCCGCGAAGTAGAAACCATATGTTTACATGGTTATTTTTATATTGTCATGCTTGGGTCACAGATTTGCGCAGAAACACAGGAGGTTGTAGAGAGACAGGAACGTTATTCAAACACTGCAAACAAACATTTGTCTCTTTTTCAAAAGTTTAAACTGTGCTCCATGACAAGACAGAGATGACAGTTCCGTCTCACAATTAAAAGAATGCAAACATATCTTCCTCTTCAAAGGAGTGCGCGTCAGGAGCACAGACTGTCAGAAAGAGAGAAAAGCAAACAAATCAATAGGGCTGTTTGGCTTTTAAGTATGCGAAGCACCGCGGCACAAAGCTGTTGAAGGCGGCAGCTCACACCCCCTCCGTCAGGAGCAGAGAAAGAGAGAGAGAGAGAGAGACAGAGTTTGTTTTTCAATCAAAAATCAATACGTGCTCTTCGAGCTTTTAAGTATGCGAAGCACCGTGCAGCATGTCGCTTCAGGAAGCAGCTGCACAGAAGGTAGCAACGTGAAGATAATCGTTCAGCATTTTTAGACGAGCGTCCGTATAGTCTAGGTGTGCGAACAGCCCCCCTGCTCAATCCCCCTACGTCAGGATCAGAGAAAGTCAGTGCAAGAGAGAGAGAGAGAGAGAGAGAGAGAGAAAAGTAAGTTGGGTAGCTTCTCAGCCATCTGCCAATAGCGTCCCTTGTATGAAATCAACTGGGCAAACCAACTGAGGAAGCATGTACCAGAAATTAAAAGACCCATTGTCCGCAGAAATCCGCGAACCAGCAAAAAATCTGTGATATATATTTAAATATGCTTACATATAAAATCCGCAATGGAGTGAAGCCCCGAAAGGCAAAGCGCGATATAGCGAGGGATTACTGTACATGCAAACGCTCCTAAAAACATGTTGAAAATTTATAAAGCTCCCAAAATGAGTGTTTTGTAAACTATTTAAATAAGTTTTCTAAAAGAACCAAAGTGTAATAATTAAACAAAGGAATGAATATCAATAGGCGATTCTACCCTACACTTAAGATTTTGTGATGTGTATTGAGGTAAAATACTACATTCTCCAATTGTGCACGGTAATAATGAGGGCACTCAAAAGTTGTTTCCTGCCAATAAAATGTAAAAACTTACGTATAAAAAACCTGAAAAGATGGCCTGCAATCATAGTCAAGAGTAAGAAGGTACTGAACCTACATGAAGGGAAAGAGAATACAGTAGTGCCTCGTACTTCAATTGTAACTTTGAACATTCCTGAGTTTGAATGCTTAATTAGAGAGAAATTTGATTTGAAGTTTGAAAGAGAGTTCTACGTTCGAACTACGCATGCAGTGAAAAAAAATGCAGCAACAGATGGCGTTTATACAGCAAGCATAAATATCATCTGTTGTGTGTCCAAGTTGTCTCGTGCTCTTTCTGTGAAAGCATCTCTTGCGTTATGCTCGTGTGTTTTCGGTACTTTTTTTGCTTTATTTTTGGTGTGTTTGGTTATATGTACTGTATATAACTCTTATCTATTAACTATGGCATCCAAGAAGAGTGTGGAAGCAACAAACCCTAAGAGGAAGGTTATAATACCGATGATTGAGGTGAAAAAGGAACTTATGAAGCATGAAAGCGATACATGGGACACAATTTGCCACAAGAAAAGAGAACACAAAGGATTAAAATCATATGACCATTGTGAGATTAAAGGAAGAGGATTGTATGATGATTTACATGGTAAGGAACAGAGAGTAAAGAAAGGCTTCCTTTTTGGATGAAAAGGAGAAAAACAGAAAAAAAAGCTTTTGAGGAAAGAAGGTCAGATAAAGAAATACCAAAGGCCCAGAGCACTGATCTGGGTTGCATGTAAATTATGGCCTGGAATATTAAACGGCCCAAACTGTTAAAACAGTTCACCAAGAAGGCTTACTGCTTGGTGCCACAATAGGGGAAACTTGTGTGGCTGGCTTGTCACAAATCGGGAGAGCAGGGCTAAGAAATAGAAGTTGTAATAAAAAAAAAACAAAAACAAAAAAAAAAACAAAACTTAACAAGAATATCAACTCTTTAATTTTCACACTCCAGCTTAATCAAAATAAAACATTCTAGCATTCTATGATTAAGCAAAATTTATCAATGAATCAATGATCTTAGGATAAAAGGACATGAGGTTTTTAAATGAATAAATAAATAAATGCAGTGGACTAGTTTCTTTCATAATGTAAAGAAATGTGTCTTAAAATATTCCAACAACATTTAAAGGAGGCATTCAAATTATCAGAACTTCAGTATTGAGGTAGTAATTTAAAATGTGCGTGCTTTAGTAAAACTCTTGTAAGGGGTCTTTACTGCGAAAAAGTTACAAAATGAAAGACAATATGGAACAATGCATCTTAGGTCCATTCATTTATGCCTTTTTAGACCTTTTTGTCTTTTTCTTTATTTAAACATTTTTTCAATCCTCCTAGCATTTTATTAAAGGACAGTTTGTGGTGTCCTCAGTCACCCTTTCAGTCTGTCCCTAAGGCTTCAGAAAGTGTAGCTGCTGTGGAAAACATCCTGCATTGTAGCTGTTCCTAAGATGGCAGGTGCCTCTTCACCTAATGATTACACACCAGTGGCACTTGCGTCTCCCATCATGAAGACCTCCGAGAGGCTGGTCCTGGACTATGAGTCCTCTTATGGTAGACCACCTGGACCGACTGCAGTTTGCCTACTGGACAAAGACTGGAGTGGAGGATGCAATTATCTATCTGTTTAACAAGGCTTATTCTTCCCTAACAAAGCTGTCAGCAAAGTGAGGATTATGTTTTTTTGATTTCTCCAGTTCCTTCAATACCTCCCAGCCATTACTGTTAAGGGGTAAAGTCAGACATATGCAGGTGGATGAGCCTATGGTGTCCTAATTGACCATCTGTTGGGGAGACCACAATCTGTGAGATTCAAGGACTGTGTTTCTGATATGGATATGAGCAACACAAGGAACAGTCCTGTCTCATTTTGTCTTCACTCTGTACATCTCCGACTATAAATACAACACCAGGTCATGTTTCTTGCAGATGATTCTGCATATATGGGGTGTATTGATGAAGGGGATGAGACAGAGTACGGGAGTCAGGTTAGGAACTTTGCTTCTTGGTGCAAAGAGAATTGCTTGCAACAGAACATCAGCAAAACCAAAAACTGGTTATTGACTTTTACTGCACCAAACAGCCTGTATGCCTGGTCACTATTCAAGGAGTGGATGTAGAGGTGGTCCACTCCTACAAGTACTTGGGGGACCATATTAATGACAGGTTGGACTGGTCTCGGAACACGAAGGAACTATATAAGAAAGTGCAGACTGCATTCCTTTAATGTAGATAGTCACATCCTTCACATCTCTGACAACTCTTGTGATGGCCAGTGCGATTTTCTACACTGTAGTGTGCTGGACTGGTAGCATCACTTCAACAGAGGTCCACCGAAACAACAAGCTAATTAAAAGGGCAAGCTCAGTTATAGGACACACTCTGAACTCCCTGAAAGTAGCAGCAAAGGAAACAGTTAAAACAGAGTGCCAATCTGAACAAGGATGCACATCCTCCCTCAGACACATAACACTGAGGACTTCCAGCAAACAAATTATTCAGAAGTGTGTCAAGAAACACGACTGGACTCCTCTATACCAACTGCAATACGCCTGCCTAATGCCTCACTGTGACTGTTACAGCCAAGTCAGAAGTTTTCTCTCTTTAAAATTTTCATGCTTTTTCAGTCATTCTGGTGTGTGTTCAGACCAAAGTGTGTGTGTGTGTATTTATTGATTTACTTATTTAACTATTTATTTATTTAAAGAGATTCTATAAAAAGCCAAATTCACCCCAGAGACAAATAAAGTTCAACCTACCTATTTTATAAGCTCAAATTCTCTCTGTCAGCCTGCTCTTGGGCATATCAATTTTCTTTTACAGGTTGATTATTAAGTACCAGGGAGGCAGCATTACAAGATGGTGCCACTACTATTGTGTAAACACTGATAATTGTTTTTCTAGAAAATAACAGAGACATAGTAGTCATAAATAACACTGTGATTGATTTTTGTTTTTGTGTTAGGGTATTAAGGGAAACAGTACAAAGCTATTTTAAAAATCCACTTGCAGTTACATGGCAGCACATACCTATACCCACAAAATACTAAAAATATGCAATCAAGTAGACCTTTTTTTAGTATATATTTTGAATATATCGAGGAAAACCAAATAATTTCAGTCTGAAGCAAGCTATATTTTTAAGATTTTTTATATGAAGTTCTAACTGCCAATGTACACATATTTTTGAAGCTCAATGCAAAGTTTGTCGAAATGGAGAATGTGCCATTTCTTGCTTATCCTTAATGTAGTTGTACACTATGCTTTAAACACTGCAGCAGTAATTTACACCCATTGTCAATGGGTCAAATTCAGGAACATCAAAAACGCAGTAACTGCTTTACAACCCTAATCAAAGTAACCTTTCTAAATACGTACCGGGCCATTTTTCATGAGAGGTGCCTTCTTTGTGTATTTTGCAGGTTATTACAACAGCCCCGTGTACTTAATAGTAAGTACACTTTACTTTTTTAATCAAAAATGGTAAAGAGCAATGATAAAAATTGTGTTGGTGTGAATATGTAGGTGACTATGCTTATAAGATCAACTAGTGTATCATTCAGCATGACAAATCAGCTGGCAAAGGAAGAATATTACATCAACTAGAAACAGAAAAATATATTTAACCTATACAGAAATGCTTCAGAGAAACAAGGGGTTGTGGATCACAGTAATTAGGTTAAATACTGCGAGTGAGTCGGGAGTTTTCATTACTGATGATGGGTGATCTATTCTGGTCTCAGTACATAATTTTCATTTCTTTATGCCCTGCAAAATCTTCTTTGACAATAAAAGCAAAATAAAGAAAGGAAAGAAATCTTAAATGAAAAACCACCATCCAGATTAAACACAGTCTGAAAAAGATAAAAATTACAGCCACTTTATAAATGTTATGTAGAAATAAAAACTGTATGACATAAGAGTCAAGCAGCCTCAGTGGAAATCACTAGATTAAGAGATGATTCTCACAATAAAATGATTTTTATCAAATAAAGATTGTTTGCATTTCAAGCATAACAGAAGTGGCACATAAGAGGCTTCATACTATGAGATGCAATTCAACTATACAAAGAAAATTGGCTCTCGATCAAATTTATTATGCATGTAATCTTGCGAAGAGGGTGAGCCATCATTAACCTAGAACAGGACAAAAATAAGCCATTAGTGCTTATTAAGACGATCCACTTAAGCGGTTTATTTCACTCACATTTGGTAGCTAATTCAGTTTCAGCCGGTACCAAAAGTGCTGTAGTTGCTCCTGATATATATTTTTTACATATTATATATATTATACACACACACACACACACACACACACGTGCTGTGTATCAATAATGCTAAATAAATAACAGAACAGGTAGAGTAATAAGATTTAGTGTCATTAATAAGCTATGCACTACATCACAGCAAACATATTACCTTAACCAACAGATTAAATTTTAATATTATACATGGGTAAAAAAAATGTAATTAAAATTTCTTATACGTCAAAATAATTACAATTGCATTGTTTAGTGTAGGTGTGGTTATTCATATAGCAATGATATACTCCTTGCAAAATAAAGGCTTACTATTGAGACAAATAATATAGAAGAAGAAGAAGAAATTGAACAGCACATTGGCAACACACACACACACATATATATATATAAAGAATTCTCCATGTATAAACAGTAGTTTTCCTTTAAAATATTAAGTATTTTGCTGCATTTAAGTGAGTGTGAAGTACATCTACACCATGTGCAGTAGTTCTTTAGTACTGTATGTGTGATAAATGATGTTTTTTAAAAAGTTAACAGGGCGGAGATGTCTGCCCTCCGCGTATCAGTAAGTCTTAAAGTTCATGTTCACACTTTCCTTTCATGAACTGGAAAGACAAGCTGAGCTAGAAAGCCCATTCTTTTTTTTTTATTTAAACTGTCGGACTTACTCAGAGAATATCTATTTGTCATTTTTATGTATGCACTCTAGGTATAACAGCAATGTTAGCAGGAATAAGTAATGACACTCGACAAGCACTAGTTTAATGGTGAAGACTTTTGAATAAGCTCACCTTACCCTATTTCAAATCAATAGCTTGCTGGTTCTTTCAGCACAAATGGCAATTTCACAGCCTGCAGCAAACACTTGTCTGCAGCATCATTCTCATACTAACTCATCACTGAAAAAATAGGATTACAGTGACAACTCCAGGGATTACAGTAGGTCACTAGGAATTTCTACAGCATGGTGCTGGTAATTGTTGAGCTTTACTGTAATGCAAACTAGAGCCTGAATTAAGTAATTTACCTGTTTAGATATATTGTAAAGGAAAAAAAGAACTGCAAAACTGACGTGTGAATTGTGATTACTGTAATGGTCTTGAATACAGCATCATGTGTAAGAGAACTGCAGCCTCATTTAAGTAAGAATAAAATATGTATACAGTGATGTAGACACCTTAGATCTTAGGAACAAAAACTGATGGCTTTGTACTTTTTACTTTCATCCCGTTAAACATTTAACCATATCAAAGTGGTTTGGACTATTTTCTTTCAAATTCCTCATTGGTTGGCAGTTAACACTGTTCAGTTTTCTGGTATTCTTACTGAATCTGCTAGGGTTTCTTGTTTATAACAAAGACTATCATGGTCCTGTCTTGCTCACTTGAACAGAGGCTGAATTTCCATGTCATTCTAGTTGATTGTACTATACAGAAAAATGATTTCGTAAATTCATCTGTGAAAGCCTAAGTCTTATTTTTTTGCCTTTTGCAAGTGTCCCATCAGACAACCCAATATATGTTAGGAAAAGAAACGTTTACTTACACTTAACCTGCCATTCTCATGGTACTTTTCAGAAGGGTTTTAATTTAACTAGATTGCCACAATCTATTATTAACCATGTAAATAACCACTGCACCTCGCAGTTAGGAGACCCGGGTTCGCTTCCCGGGTCCTCCCTGCGTGGAGTTTGCATGTTCTCCCCGTGTCTGCGTGGGTTTCCTCCGGGCGCTCCGGTTTCCTCCCACAGTCCAAACACATGCAGGTTAGGTGGATTGGCGATTCTAAATTGGCCCTAGTGTGTGCTTGGTGTGTGGGTGTGTTTGTGTGTGTCCTGCGGTAGGTTGGCACCCTGCCCAGGATTGGTTCCTGCCTTGTGCCCTGTATTGGCTGGGATTGGCTCCAGCAGACCCCCCGTGACCCTGTGTTCGGATTCAGCAGGTTGGAAAATGGATGGATGGATGGATAACCATTGCTTACATCATCTGCCACCTGCATCTGTTAGTGATGGTGGCAACTTGTGAACAGCAAAATGTCAGGTATTTCCTCAGAATAATTTGCAATAATAAAAAGTATGTAGAACTATCACAACATACTCTTAATTAAGATTTGAATGCATCAAACTAAAAATATTTGTTTAAATACAGTATGCAGGTTAAAAAATTTGTGGTTACACGTTACTGTAGTAGGAACATTGAGCTCAAAAAGACCATTAACATGATGCACATATGAATAAAGTTTAACACACTTGTTTGATCACAGTAGGGGTCCTAAACCAAAGCCAAAAGATTCACACTTTGATTCTTAGTACTGGTAAAAGGTTCCATGTTAATTAGTTGTCAGAGTCCCATTTTAAGGACTTTACCGATTTTAACTTTTTCTTTGGTTTACAGAGTTTTGTTGCAAACCAGGCCATATTTACTGTCATGAAGGGCTCAGCACAGTCCTTGTAAACCATGGAAAGTGTTCATAACTCACTCGTTTTCTCTTCTGAGATGCATGTAGTTGTGAAAAAGCAGCTCTCCGGTGCTTCTTAAAACATATCCTTCATCAAGGCATTTTGTCTCTTCTTTTTCAAGTAGCACTGACCATCCATATGGTCAGTCAGGTGGGGTTTTGTTACACTGTGATTTGGCACCAAGCCTCGGGTTGAAAGTATTAAGTAAATTGTGCTCCACTTTACGATTTACAATTGACTCTCTGTCAGTTCTTAACTTTATACATTCTTTCTAGTCACTCAAATGTCTTATGTACACACTGCCCATTGTATATAAAATATAGAGACAGTGTCATTAAGTTTTCTAAAGCTGGGCAGCTGCCAGTGACAGATAACACAGAGCAACAAAAACTGCTTAAATAATGACTGTGTTTAATGTGCTTGACTAATCATAAGATGTTAAATTATGGTTCATTGTATGCACATTCCCCACAAACCCCTCTGTTCATTAGATCACTTTCTGTGAAGAGAGATTCTGAAATTTACCTTTGTATGAAATAAATTATTAGCTTTCAAGCACCATGTGTCACAAAGCTCCCTCCTCCAGATAACTAGTGACTTCCGGAGTTACACAATGCTGATTAGTGATTTTTGAAACTTATAATTAGATATTGAATATTAAATTTGTATTAAAAGTATTAGTAAATCAAATATGAATGTTACAGTACTGTAATGCAGTGTCTTGACGTTATGCCATCACAAACACTCAAAGAATAATGCAACAAATGATGTTTTATTATCATTTAACAACATATATCTAAGGATATAAAATATAATAAATAACCTATGCAGAAGAGTTTTCAAAATTAAAGTTCTAAGTTGTCAAAGCAAGCATCCTGTGAGAAAAGTTGGCAGATAATTAGGTCATGGTAGGTGCCAGGCAAGGTCCACAAGTGGCCTGCTTAACGATGTCACATGGCCTTGGAAATTTTTTTATAAACTGCCATTTTCATACTAAAATATAGGCATATGTACAATAAATATTATGTAGCACCTTAATCTGTGGATGACACACAATCAAAGTTACATATTAGGTTTGGTCTACAGCATGTGATACATATTGATTTTTCTTAATTATGTGCTGCAGCAGCAAGCATAATTATGCATATATTGTATCTGCTGAAAAAAATGATGCAATCTAAACTTAAGTCAAAATTCACCTCATTTCTACATTACTATGTATTAAGTGCTATTTGATGATACTGCATTTTTGTTCTATTCATAAACCTTAGGATATTGCATATTCTATACAGAACTGAATAGAATAACATGAGGCCAGATATTTACAGATAATCATTTAACATTATATACAAAAGCACGTTGGAAGAAATTCTTTCCCACAATAAATAAGATGATCAATTGCAGAGGCTTTCATTTATATATTCATTACTTTTCTTCTTTAGGTAAAATCTTATTTTTCACATCTCTGAATATTGCAAAAAAAAGTTAAAGATCTTACTGAGCAATAAGCAATCAAATAGACAGAAAACATTCAATGTACGCAGCAGAAAAATGAAATACTGTTGTGAATGTTGGAACAACAGCCCCCTCACCATCCTTTGTTGAGTCTCTGGAGACTTTCATTTGAAACATCCCCTTCACCAGCCCCTCCCTTTCCTGGTTTCTGTGCTTTTTTTAAAGTCATTCACATCTCCTAAGCAACACTGTCTTAAGGGAGCATACATTACTCTTGCCTTCCATTTTATGAAAGATGTTTCCTTATTGATGCTTTGTTATAAAATTTAACTTCTATTTTTACAGTAATAATAAGCTTCTTTATATTGATTCATTTTTCCAAATATGTTTTGAAACTTTCTCGAGAAACTTAAATTCACCACTTTCAGGTAAGGGAGATTAATAAATTAGAGAAAGGGAAGAAATTAGGAGCATTTTGTCAGCTGAAAAGATTAAAAAAAAAAACACCAGTTAAATGTATGTGGATAGATAAAATTAATGACCTTTTGAAAAAAAAGAAACTAATGATCTTTGATGCCATTTAGTTCTGCCAAACTGAATCCAAGATTTATGAACTGCTCTATCAGTAGTTTTCTGTAAATGCGAAGTCAGTTGGTTCAGCTTTTTTTTATTTTGTTAAAGCATTAAGTCTGCTCCCCTTTTCCTCCTTCATTTTAATCTTATAAATTGATGTACTCCGGCTTAGACTTTGCCCATAAACTTAGGAAACAGTTTTAAAAAAGGTTTACATTTTATCTTGGCCAAATGCTATTTTCTCCACCTTTGTGAAGGACCTTATGGCATTAAAAGAGAGAAAGAAAGTCAAATTTTTAACAAGAGTAATAGCTAAGGTAAAACAGCAGAATTTATATTTGGAATTATCAGAAAAAAATAAGAATTCAGGAGAGCTAAACATTTCAGGTATGAGAAGCACTTCTGTGAGCAGGATCTATAAACAAAACATTGTATTGCACTTCAGCAAAGAAAACTAGATCACCTGCCTATCACAATGTGCAATATCTATGCTGTGTACAGGAAAATTAAGTCTAGACATACAGCTCTAACCACAAGTCTGCACTGAAACAGAAACAATTGGAACAAAGGTTTCGCCATGTGGCACATTTAGCTCAATTGCAAAAGTATTTAATTAAGAGGTGCTAATTGCAACAAGCTGGTAGTGTAGGAGGTAATTAATCCAAATTACCTGATTAGATGCTCTCCACCATTAACAACTATGCACTTAAGTAGTGGAGAAAAAAACGGTACGAGTATGAGAGAAGAGACCAAGCATATATACAGTAAGTGACTACATAAAGCAGCTTTTTATTATGAAGAGGAGATGGGTAAGTTCAGAAAACCCAGAATAATAAAAGTGCAGCTAAATTATTTAACTGACTTAGAACGAAGATGGTGTAACTTTTATTATTACTATAATTGTCTATGTTGCTTACTGTTTTATTTGAAAAATATAGTAGCGTGAGAAAAAAATTCATAAAGTTGCTTGTCGTAAGTAAAATTGTAATAATCACTACATGAATCTGAAAGCAGACTACAGCATGATCGTGTAATCTCCCTCAGCCAATCATGATTGTACATGTAATTTTAATATTTCATTTATTACTTATGGAATAATGTTAACATATTTGATTTAATACTTTTTATATTATACAAGTGGAAGAATGAGGGCGGCACGGTGGCGCAGTGGGTAGCGCTGCTGCTTTGCAGTTGGGAGACCTGGGGACCTGGGTTCGCTTCCCGGGTCCTCCCTGCGTGGAGTCTGCATGTTCTCCCCGTGTCTGCGTGGGTTTCCTCCGGGTGCTCCGGTTTCCTCCCACAGTCCAAAGACATGCAGGTTAGGTGGATTGGCGATTCTAAATTGGCCCTAGTGTGTGCTTGGTGTGTGGGTGGGTTTGTGTGTGTCCTGCGGTGGGTTGGCACCCTGCCCGGGATTGGTTCCTGCCTTGTGCCCTGTGTTGCCTGGGATTGGCTCCAGCAGACCCCCGTGACCTTGTGTTCAGATTCAGCAGGTTGGAAAATGGATGGATGGATGGAAGTGGAAGAAAGAGACAATCTGATGTGAATGATTAATTCAAGCTGATGTTGTATATTGGAGTTAAAGCCATTGAAGAAAATTTTGACTGGACAAAGTATCTTCCAAAACAAAGGAAGGTAATATGCAATATTCCAAACCTGCATATGCTCACAGAATTCAGGACTGATATAGGAAAGTCTGCTTTTTTATTGCTTGTTACCAGTTTGCTCTGACAGTCTTATTTCAGTGGTAAAGACAGTCACTGAAAAGCAAATGGCAGACATGTCTATAATAAAATTACAACACAAAATCACCATACTAACTTACCTACTGAATGTCCTCGTACAACATATTTGCATTAGCTTCCTCCAAGGCTTATGGTTCCTTTTCATACAATAGTCCAAATATATGCTATTAGATTCTAAACCTATCCTATGCATGTGTCTTGAGATAAACTAAATAAGGAAATTTCCTAGCTTGTGCCCAATGCTGTCAATATACACATGCCAGCTCCCCATAACCCCAACAGGAAAATTCATATTTAAAAAATGAACGGATAGATTTATGTATAAAATTAATTATTTCCTTTTCTTTTAACTCCATAGTATATATCATCTTATGTCAGATATTTGTTATTTTGTCCAGTAACCAATTTCAAAAACACTGCAGCACTTCATCTGAATTTACATTAAAGGACATCAAGGACAATGGAATAATTCATTCATCCAAAAAGCTTGAGTAGTTAATTTAAAACAACATTTACTTCATGTATTCTGTAAAGACAAAAATTAAACACACACACACCACTTCTGTAAATATATTTGAACCTACTAACACAACATTACTTAACTTTAAACATAAAAAAAATATTTTCTATAAAAATAACACCCCCTCCTTTAACCGTCACCTTATCGTGGTGGAGGGGTTTGCGTGTCCCAATGATCCTAGGAGCTCTGTTGTCCGGGGCTTTATGCCCCTGGTAGGGCCACCCAAGGCAAACTGGTCCTAGGTGAGGGATGAGACAAAGAGCGGTTAACCAAACCTCCTATGAAGAAAAACAATTTTGGACGGCGTTTTCCCTTGCCCGGACGCGGGTCACCGGGGCCCCACTCTGGAGCCAGGCCTGGAGGTGGGGCTCGATGGCGAGCGCCTGGTGGCCGGGCCTGCACCCATGGGGCTCGGCCGGGCACAGCCCGAAGAGGCAACGTGGGTCCCCCTTCCCATGGGCTCACCACCTATGGGAGGGGCCAAGGAGGTCGGGTGCAGTGTGAGTTGGGTGGTGGCCGAAGGCGAGGACCTTGGCGGTCCGATCCTCGGCTACAGAAACTGGCTCTTGGGACGTGGAATGTCACCTCTCTGAAGGGGAAGGAGCCTGAGCTAGTGCGCGAAGTTGAGAGGTTCCGGCTAGATATAGTCGGACTCACCTCGACGCACAGCTTGGACTCTGGAACCAATCTCCTTGAGAGGGGCTGGACTCTCTACCACTCTGGAGTTGCCCCCGGTGAGAGGCGCCGAGCAGGTGTGGGTATACTTATTGCCCCCCAACTTGGAGCCTGTACATTGGGGTTTACCCCGGTGGACGAGAGGGTAGCCTCCCTTTGCCTTCGGGTGGGGGGACGGGTCCTAACTGTTGTTTGTGCGTATGCACCGAACAGCAGTTCGGAGTACCCACCCTTTTTGGAGTCCCTGGAGGGGGTGCTAGAGGGCATACCTTCTGGGGACTCCCTCGTTCTGCTGGGAGACTTCAATGCTCACGTGGGCAATGACAGTGAGACCTGGAAGGGCGTGATTGGGAGGAATGGCCCCCCTGATCTGAACCCGAGCGGTGTTTTGTTATTGGACTTCTGTGCTCGTCACGGATTGTCCATAACGAACACCATGTTCAAGCATAGGGGTGTTCATATGTGCACTTGGCACCAGGACACCCTAGGCCTCAGTTCGATGATCGACTTTGTGGTCGTGTCGTCGGACTTGCGGCCACATGTCTTGGACACTCGGGTGAAGAGAGGGGCGGAGCTGTCAACTGATCACCACCTGGTGGTGAGTTGGCTTCGATGGTGGGGGAGGATGCCGGTCAGGCGTGGTAGGCCCAAACGTGTTGTGAGGGTCTGCTGGGAACGTCTGGCAGAGCCCCCTGTCAGAAGTAGCTTCAACTCCCACCTCCGGCAGAACTTCGACCACATCCCGAGGGAGGTGGGGGACATTGAGTCCGAATGGGCCATGTTCCGTGCCTCTATTGTTGAGGCAGCTGACCGGAGCTGTGGCCGTAAGGTGGTCGGTGCCTTTCGTGGCGGCAATCCCCGAACCCGCTGGTGGACACCGGCGGTGAAGGATGCCATCAAGCTGAAGAAGGAGTCCTACAGGACCCTTTTGTCCTGTGGGACCCCGGAGGCAGCTGATAGGTACCGGCAGGCCAAGCGGAATGCGGCTTTGGTGGTTGCTGAGGCAAAAACTCGGGCGTGGGAGGAGTTTGGGGAGGCCATGGAGAATGACTTTCGGACGGCTTCGAGGAGATTCTGGTCCACCATCCGGCGTCTCAGGAAGGGGAAGCAGTGCAGTGTCAACACTGTATATGGTGGGGATGGTGCGCTGCTGACCTCGACTCGGGACGTTGTGGGTCGGTGGGGGGAATACTTCGAAGACCTCCTCAATCCCATTAACATGCCTTCCAATGAGGAAGCAGAGCCTGGGGACTCAGAGGTGGGCTCCCCCATCTCTGGGACTGAGGTCACCGAGGTGGTCAAAAAACTCCTTGGTGGCAGGGCCCCGGGGGTGGATGAGATACGCCCGGAGTTCCTCAAGGCTCTGGATGTTGTAGGACTGTCTTGGCTGACACGCCTCTGCAACATCGCATGGACATCCGGGACAGTGCCTCTGGATTGGCAGACCGGGGTGGTGGTCCCCCTCTTTAAGAAGGGGGATCGGAGGGTGTGTTCCAACTACAGAGGGATCACACTCCTCAGCCTCCCTGGAAAAGTCTATTCAGGGGTCCTGGAGAGGAGGGTCCGTCGGATAGTCGAGCCTCGGATTCAGGAGGAACAGTGTGGTTTTCGTCCTGGTCGCGGAACAGTGGACCAGCTCTATACCCTTAGCAGGGTCCTGGAGGGTGCATGGGAGTTTGCCCAACCAGTCTACATGTGTTTTGTGGACTTAGAAAAGGCATTCGACCGTGTCCCTCGGGGAATCCTGTGGGGGGTACTCCGAGAGTATGGGGTACCGGCCCCCCTGATAAGGGCTGTTCAGTCCCTGTACGATCGGTGCCAGAGCTTGGTCCGCATTGCCGGCAGTAAGTCGAACCCGTTTCCAGTGAGAGTTGGACTCCGCCAGGGCTGCCCTTTGTCACCGATTCTGTTCATAACTTTTATGGACAGAATTTCTAGGCGCAGCCAGGGTGTTGAGGGGGTCCGGTTTGGTGGGCTCAGGATTGGGTCACTGCTTTTTGCAGATGATGTTGTCCTGTTTGCTTCATCAGGCCGTGATCTTCAGCTCTCTCTGGATCGGTTCGCAGCCGAGTGTGAAGCGGCTGGGATGAGAATCAGCACCTCCAAATCCGAGACCATGGTCCTCAGCCGGAAAAGGGTGGAGTGCCCTCTCAGGGTTGGTAGCGAGATCCTGCCCCAAGTGGAGGAGTTCAAGTATCTCGGGGTCTTGTTCACGAGTGAGGGAAGAATGGAGCGTGAGATCGACAGGCGGATCGGTGCGGCATCCGCAGTAATGCGGGCATTGCATCAGTCTGTCGTGGTGAAAAAGGAGCTGAGCCGCAAGGCGAAGCTCTCAATTTACCAGTCGATCTATGTTCCTACCCTCACCTATGGTCATGAGCTATGGGTAGTGACCGAAAGAACGAGATCGCGAATACAAGCGGCTGAAATGAGTTTCCTCCGCAGGGTGTCTGGGCTTTCCCTTAAAGATAGGGTGAGAAGCTCAGTCATCCGGGAGGGGCTCAGAGTAGAGCCGCTGCTCCTCCGCATCGAGAGGAGTCAGATGAGGTGGCTCGGGCATCTGATCAGGATGCCTCCTGGACGCCTCCCTGGTGAGGTGTTCCGGGCACGTCCAACCGGGAGGAGGCCCCGGGGAAGACCCAGGACACGCTGGAGGGACTATGTCTCTCGACTGGCCTGGGAACGCCTTGGGATTCTCCCGGAAGAGCTAGAAGAAGTGGCCGGGGAGAGGGAAGTCTGGGCATCTCTGCTCAAGCTGCTGCCCCCGCGACCCGACGTCGGATAAGCGGGAGACAATGGATGGATGGATGGATGGATAAAAATAACACAGTAACATTGTACAGTTCTGTCACAAGCAAAATCTGTATTCAGACATGTATTCTGTTACTGTTGTAATACACAGTCTTCTTAACATGCAAGATGCATTTAACACACCTGACGAAGGCTCACTAGCTAAAGCTCTGCATTTCAAACTTTTACTTTTTACAGTGGATTTAATTTTTACTTATTATTCACTCCCTATGTTTAAAAGGATGTTTATGCAGAACTTGTATATTCCATATATAATATACACTTCTATATTCTAAAAATGCCTACTTATAAAACAAGAACAGTTCTGAAGGTTTTCTTGTTACAGATAAAATCCCACTGCGGTGGGCTGGCGCCCTGCCCGGGATTTGTTCCTGCCTTGAACCCTGTGGTGGCTGGAATTGGCTCCAGCAGACCCCCGTGACCCTGTGGTAGGATATAGTGGGTTGGATAATGACTGACTGACATAAAATCCCAATTTCTCAATGAAAGAGTTCAAAAGGTTCACTAATAAATACTCTGCACTGCATGGCTGTAACCAATGTAAAAGATAAACATCATTTACTAGTAGATTTTGCACACTAATTATCAAATGATTCATAAATAAAGATAAAAAATACCAGTTGTCACTGGTAGATCTCTAAAGAAATTACACATGATCTGATCCTAATTCTTTTTTTTCTAAGAGTTTCAGGAAGGAACAGCTGCAATAAATGCAGGAAGTACAGACCATATGTAAAGAACACAGAAATTAATATGTTTTCTCAATGGACTTTCTGCTTTGCAGACGCTGAAGCATTTTCCGACAATACAAGGGACAAATGCAGGTCATGATATCCCTGGAAAGAATGAGAAATGACTTCCTCTGTTTGAGTTCGAAAGGAAAGACTCAGGCGTGCTTAAGAATGGCCTCTGTGACTAGGATAATGATAACACAAAGTGTCAAATTACAGGGGTGGTTTTATATGGTGCCTCCTGTAAGGGAACTCTCATCGGAGGGAAGTAACCCACAAATCAATAGCATGCTGCATGACAACCAGTGCATCTCTGTAAATCATGCTGAAATGGCTCTTTCATTACTTTTCTCCTTTATAAAGCACACAGTATTGAGCAGTAAAAACCTAGATTAAAAAATACAACATTAAGTAACTCTTATAGGTTGCAATGATGCCTATCAAGTATTGGTGAAATAATATACAAAAGCAAAGCATTTACAGTTCTGACAAAGTTATGTAATGTCTTCCTAAATGTTTCCTATGATAGTCATACTGTATAGAAATTAATATGATTTTTTTTAAGCCTCTTACAGATATCAGAGTAAAGAACAATGAAGTTGGCTGTTCTTTTAAAATGCTGAAAAACATTTTCTATATAATCTCTCTCTGCACATTTTTCAGTCGGTGTCCCCCTATAATTGCCTACACCCTGTAAAGGCTTTCCATTAGATTTTGGCAGTGAAGATTCACCTTCATTCAATCACAAGAACATTTTTGAGGTCAAGCACTGATGTTGGGTGATAAACCCTGGCTCATCTTCATCATTCCAAATCTTCCCAAATGTTTGACTGGGCTGAGGTCAAGGCTCTGTGCAGACTAATCAAGTTCATTCACACCAACCTCTGCAAACCATTTTGGCATAAACCTCAATTTAAATAGACGCACTATCATATTGAAACAGGAAAAACCCTTCCACAAACTGTTGCCAAAAACTTAGAATCATACAATCCCTTAGAATGTTACTGAATGCTGCTGGATTAAGACTTCCTTTCACTGGAGTTAAGAGGCCTAGTTCAAACCATGAAAAACATAGGCCCAGTTTATTATTATTCCCCCTCTACCAAACTTTACACTTCGGACTATGTATTCAGGCTGGCAGCATTACCTTGGCAGATGGTGAAGTGTGATTCATCATTCTAGAGAACATGTTTCTACTGTTCCAGAGTCCAATGATGGTGCAGTTTACACTACTCCAGCCAATGCTTGGCAATACACAAAGTGATCTTAGGCTCGTGTGGCTGCTTGGCCACAGAAACTCAGTTCATAAAGCTCCTGTCAAAGTTGCCTACAGAAGCAGTTTGGGACTCAGGAAAGAGATCTGCTACTAAAGACAGATGATTTTATGTACTACATGCTTCAACACTTGGAATATGTGAGCTTGTGTGACCTAACATTTCAAAGCTGAGCTGTTGCTACCCCTAGACATTTCCACTTCACAACCACCACAACACACCACATAGTTTATCACAGTAACACTAGCAGGACAGAAATTTGATAAACTGACTTCATAGAAATGTGGCATCCTATGACAGTGCAACGTTGCAAATCACAGAGCCATTCTGCCGTTGATGTTTAGCAATGTATTTGGCTGAAAACAGTCAAATCCACTAATTTAATGGGCTGTCTACTTTCCTTACTTTCGGCCACCTTATACGCCACACACATATGGGTTTTTATAGTGACCCAGTAAATATCCAGTATTTGCACAGAACCATTTTTCTGTTTGTGCAGGGTAATGAAAAATTTTGATGTATTACTGTTGAATGAATATTATGAAAGTAAAATTATGTATTTTCTTGAAAAGGTTATTCACACACTAATTATTTTTCACAGTAACTCTGTAGAGTATGTGCAGAAAAGAAACATACCCTTTGTAGAAAATGATTCAAATTAACATCAAATCAAAATCAGCAGAGATAGAAATACATAAACAAATAAACAAACAAGGGCGGCACGGTGGCGCAGTGGTAGCGCTGCTGCCTCGCAGTTAGGAGACCCGGGTTCGCTTCCCGGGTCCTCCCTGCGTGGAGTTTGCATGTTCTCCCCGTGTCTGCGTGGGTTTCCTCCAGGCGCTCCGGTTTCCTCCCACAGTCCAAAGACATGCAGGTTAGGTGGATTGGCGATTCTAAATTGGCCCTAGTGTGTGCTTGGTGTGTGGGTGTGTTTGTGTGTGTCCTGTGGTGGATTGGCACCCTGCCTAGGATTGGTTCCTGCCTTGTGCCCTGTGTTGGCTGGGATTGGCTCCAGCAGACCCCCGTGACCCTGTGTTCGGATTCAGCGGGTTGGAAAATGGATGGATGGATAAACAAACAAACAAATACAGAAATAAATAATCAAGCTGTTAATATAGTATTCCTGACAAAATGTTAGAACTCCAACTGTAAACATATTTAAGTGATTTTCAACATCAGTACAATTCTTAGTGATAAAAGCCACCTCAAAAGTTTAGGGGTGACCTTGAGGAAAAAGCAGGGTCACTGTACGTGGAGTACTGTCCTAAGAAGATTATTATAGCAAGGTGGTTATATAAAAAAAATTAAAATAGAAAAAGAAAATGCATATGGCAAGACAGCACCATTCTTATATAGATGAAGTATTTAAATTATGGTATATCAAAAAAGCAAGTCTTAAAACAAACATTTAATAAACAAGCATGAACTGAAGGAAATAAACCGGACAAATCCAATCAATCAATCTACAAACCTCCTTAATCCAATTTGCGGTTGGGGCAAACAAGAAACAGTTCAGGAAAATCTGTACTTGTCTACTGTAATTAATTTGAATATGCCCTATGAGAAAATCAATACATTTACTGTATATTTTTTTAAAAATCCCACTTTAAGAATGACCTTATCACCACTGATTATTACCATGCTTTTTGCACAACACTAATACAATATGGGAAAGGTGCTATATAAATAAAATGTATTATTATTGGTAGTGGCACAGCTCTGATTAGCAGTTGCAGAACTCAAGTGACTATTAATTCTGGGACCACCTATTATAATCATGGTGATCAGATATAAAATGACAAGGAAGGAAGAAAAAGTATTTAAAAAAGGAATAATCTGTTCCCAGTGTTGACATTAATAGGCTATGGAGTGGAATTGTTAGGGAATTTCATGATTGGCCAATGCATACCTGCTAGAGTGAAAAGTCATTCAACAGTGTAGGACACTCAGAAGGCTAATACAAATCTGCACAGAGAAGACTTGTATAGAATGTTGAGATTTATAAAAAGGGCAAATATAGTCTCTATCATGCTGCTTAAACAAAGTAGCAAATATGACATTCAACTATTATGTCTAGCCTCATTTAACAATAAAGGCAGATACTCACAGACAAGTAACTTGATCATCTGAATGTAATCTGAATGAAACAGAGGAATGTAATACTTAACAAGTAATTAGCTACCAAACTTGAATGATTTTTCCAAGCTCTTAAATGTGTTTACTTAAAAGAGACTTTTAAAGGTATTCCATGGCTAAATATTTATAATGTGAAGAATGTGCCAGGGTGCAAATTTTTAGGAGACAAACCACACCAAAATACCATTCAAAAAACAATAATTAAAGCTCATCTTGTTACTTTACTGTCACAATAAAGCAAAACCTTTAACAGAATGTTTTCTTTAATTAAGTGTGGAATTGTTTTTTTGTTGTTAACTTAAGGATTAAATCTACACGTCTCAGTAATACATAGACTAGATGTTTACAAGCTCCACTGAAGATTAAATTAGTACGGATATAAATGAAAACAACATATGATATATTTATTGTAGAAGGTTTGTATTCTAAGTGTAATGGCATAAAAATCTTAAGTCTTTTTTTTCCATTTTATTTCTTAGGTTCTTTTAGTCTCTTGGCTTAATGCTTAATGCCCACATTATCGAACACCAGAGTACCAAATGTCCTTGCCTCTGTGCTGTGGTGTAGAATATAAAGTAATGACGCGGCTTTTTAAGCTTGGCATTAGTTCAAAAAAGTACTATCCACTAATTGAAAAAAAAATATGACAGCTAGATACAAGTGACCTTAAATGCATATTACAAAACGACAGGACAAAGGGTTAGTCTATTGACAATAACACCCATAAAGGCAATGAAAGCATCATTATGAGTGCACTGTTTATTCATACATGATTTGGCAAGGATGTAATATTTAAACTACTCCAAACATCTTCCTTCTTAGTTATTCCTTATAGTGGCTGCAGATATTCTATAAAAGTGCCCCATTCATTCATTAATTGTATAATATTTGTAGATTCTCCTACCTGTAATAACATGTAGTCTGACTGTGGCCCTGTCTTTTCCATGTTGATTGAAAGCTTCACATATGTACTCCCCATCATGTGACGCCGTTACTTTTCTGATCTGAATTTCAGACGCCATCTTACTATAGAAAACAAGCACAATATAAAAAAAACATTCATTATTTTCGAAAGACTTGTGCTAAAGGGACAGTGATATCAAAACCCTCTATGTTTTACAGAGTAGCATACAAGCTCATCCTTCTCCAAATGCATGTTTTGAACTATACAAAATTGATTAGAGTTTCTTTCAACTTGCACTTTTTAAAGCTTATAATACTGTTCTTGTGAGGTTGTTTAAGTTTAATCTTTATCCATGAATGTTTTAATAGTGAGATATACAATTTTATTAAATAGTGCTCACATAAAATGTGAATAAAGTAAAATTTCTTAATTAACACAGAAGAATTAAAATTAAATTTAAACAAACCTTTAAAATCAACATGTGGTTGTAACACCTAGATATGTAAACTGATGTAAAGAAGTGAAAGGGAAATGTTCAAATGCTTCAGATTCAAATAGTTTGAAGATGTTTTTGGTATAGGCTAGGTGAGGGTATGTTAGTGTTTTTCCTTATTTTCTGTTAACAAATTCAAAAAAGTTGTGATTTTAAAAAAATATGATTTTTTTAGTACAAGATCCTGTAGAATTCAGCCATTATATGGTAATTAAAACACTTTATATTGAATAGTTCAGATTATGCATATAAAGCACACATTATTAGTATACAGGGATGTTTTGTGTTGATGTCCATACTATAGAATTTAACAGATCTTGAGTTTACTGCACAAATAAATGTTTCATGACTCAAGTATAAGTCCAGATAGAATTAGAGTTAGTCAGAGGGCAGCCTTCTTAAGTACATCATAGGGCAGTTAAAAGAAAGTAAATTTTGATACTCTTTGCACAAACTGAGGGCAGGGATAAAAAGTTTTGGGAAAGGGAGAGAAGGGGAATATTGTCTGGCAGCATTGCATCAATGACTCACTGAGAAAGCAGAACAGGAAATGTTTAGTTGCAAGTGGCAAATGCCATTAGGAAAATGCTTGTATACTTACTTTCGTCTTTCCTTGATCTTCATATTTCTAACCTTTTCATCCAATTGCTTTCCATCTTTGTACCAAGCAAATTTCGGCTTTCCCACACTGGCTTCACATTTCAAAACAGCCTTTTTTCCTTCTTCTATTTTTACATTTTTGATTTTCTTTAACTTCGGGGGCACTATTGGACAAGGACAAAATAGAAAAAAGGACATGCAAACAGTTGAGTTAATTTCTGTGAATTACCACCAGCTGTATTCATGTTTCAGATACTGAAGAACATCAGTTCATTTTCACTAGAGCCCAGTCTTGAATGTTAAACACAACCCATATTACATTTTAACACGTCTATTAAGGAGTAGAGTATAATGAATATTGGCCAATTTATTTTATTTCATTCTAGATATATAAAAGAAAAATAATGTGTGTGTGGTTCCATTATGAAGCCTGCTTTCCTGTTCTGAAAGCTCAATTTAACTCCAATGCTAACATCATCTTCGCAATGTAAACCTGCTTATGGGGAAATGTTTTCCAATGCTCTTATTAATCAAGGCTTGTATGCTCTTCTCTTATCTGTTGAATTCTCCGAAATTCCAATTTTTTAAAGTTTTACCTATTCTTTAACCACAAATAATTATATCCAAATATGTAATACACTCCCATAACGATTATAATTATTCTATGTATTAATATATTTGCTATGTAGTCCCGTTTATACTTTACATTATTATTCACAATTTTCCACTCATTTATGCTTAAATACTTTTTATAGCAAGGCTGTTTTTTTCAGAATATATCACATAAATTAAGTATCATAAAATTGTTTAAAAGTATGTAAAGTGAAAACTATTTTACAGAACTACCAGGAACTTAGTATACTTCTTCAAAAGTGTTAGCAGCAGTTTCTGACTTCTGTTAAAAATACCTCTATATTAGGGCATTCTAGGTACGTACCCAGGGGCTTGTGATTTTAAGGGGCCTTTTTTTTTTTTTACAAATAACCCCCCTCCCGTAAATCATCACGGTATCCAGTAAATGATTCACTATCTGTGTGCCAAAATGACTAAGGGGGACCACCCCCCCTTCCTAACCCAGATCAAAAAACAAGAGTGAGAAATGTTGTGCTACAATAAATGACCCGGTGTCCATGTGGTGCATTGTTAAAAGTAAGATCAACTGCCAGTTAAGGAGTTTAGTGTTCCAGGGTTCTATGGGGGGTCTTAATATGACTTTACTCTACCTTTACCTGTACATGTGATCAAATAACAATGTTTGACAAAGTACACTCAGCACCTGTAACACCTCTGCCAAATGCCACCCGTCTTCCTGAGTGACTTATGGAATATGTATTATTGCTGATTGCATGGCTTGGAAGCAACACTATGCAAGTATAACTTAAGTGTAATTAATAATAAGGATGATTTTGTTAGCTATTTTAAAATTAAAAGAAAAGAAAAAGTAAACATCTGCACACTTCACTGGTTAGATGGTTTTCAGCTATACCTCTATCAGTGCTGATTAAATCTAGGTAATCACTGGATTTGCTTAAAACAAAACAAAACTAAAACACACACACACACATTTTGAGTTCATACTTTGAATTGGTATATTTATTATCATACTGTCAAGCTGACTAAAGTGGCAATTATCATTTTTACTTTATATAATTCTAAGCAGGAACATCAGCTGAAATTACCTACACTACTTTAAAAATCAGGCTTAAATCAAAATTAGGAAACACTGCAGCTAATAAATCAAGAACCTAAGATGCATCAGCATTAAAAACTACCATAAAAGAGTAAAGAGCAAAGTAAATAATCTAAACTCACCTTATGCAATATGAAACTGGAAAATTATTGCAACATTTGGGACCTGCTTTTAATATTAAGTAACACCAGCAATCAATCGTTATTTGAAAACGTTATCTCCTAACCTTGTCATTACTTTGATTGTTGGTTCAGTAGCATAATGTACTGTAATGTAACATACAAATATTTCACAAAGCAAACAAATGTAAAATTTCTATCTGCTGAAAACAAATATGCAATAAAATACAGTTCTGTTTTACTCTGCTCTACAGTTAATAAAAATTCTAAAACTCTACTGTTGCCAATGTCAAAACACACAAGAGTTAAAGTAGTATTGGGATAAGCAACATTTATTTGGCCTGGTCTGGGAATGTCTATAATACAGCTTTGGAGCTGGTATATAGAAAGTCCTAGTATTAGATATGTGATGAAAACTGCAAAAGATTAGACACAACAAATTGAAACAAGTTCTTTAAGCATTATCTTTGCACCTATAATACCTACTGTACATATGTGCATTTAGTGGCATCCCTAAGTACTGGGATAGTGAAGGTGCCATTTTTTCCTTATATAAGTGAACAATACGGATTTAAATAAATATGAGGGAACAAATATGAAACATTAAGTTTTATTGCTGGAAATTTTCAAGCAAATAGTTTACAATAATGCTCCCTGCCCCTATTTTACATGACAGTAAGTATTGGGATAGGAAAAGGTGAAATTTCTACTTTTTAATTCTTACTCAATCAGTTCTGATTTGAAGTGAAGATATATAAGGTAAAACAATAAAAGGTTTTGTCCAGTAGCCACTTGTTCATGTGAATTCGTTTGGGTTGGAAAACGTCTTTGTCTGGGAGTGCTCCCTACTTCTGCAAATATTCACATACATCAGCATCAAAGTAGGATAATGCTTTACATAACTTTCAGGAGGTTTTTCATAGAGGATTTAATTTCATAACTGTACCACCTTCCTCTGCGAAACTGGACTGTATCATGTTTATCATTTTGTGCTTAATGTTTTGTTGGATTACTTTTGTATCTGTAATATTAATCTGCTTTGTCATTTACTACCATAAATATACACATAAATTACAGTTTTAATTTTATAAAAAGTTAACAGCTCACTAACGAAGCGCTGGACTTTGCCTGAGGGACACCACACATCTTTGGCTTGGCAGCCAGTCTTAAACAGTAGATTTGAATTTCTACAGTGATCTTCTGTCTAGCATTTCTCAAAACTTTTTGTATCTTATTTACTGCAATAAACTTAGAATATACAGTAATCATAAGCCCAAAATATATTAGCGGATTTTTGCACTAGCAGGGGCCCTGCCCCCCTTACCCCAGTAAATCGCAAAGGGATTAGTGTACATACCTATAAAATACTGACCCCAGATGGAAGTGGGAATAGATGCAAAAAAGGAAGGAAAAGAATATATTATTGCCACATATGCACATCAGTGGAAAACCTTCTGGGCTCATCTAAGGTGTAAAATACCCCACGATGAGAGAGAGTGCAGTCACTAATGGTACCATTTCTTTTCTACCCCACAGCACCGATAAGATGGCCCTTGAGGGCAACTGACCCTGCCCTTTCTTTTCAGAAAGTTATAAAAACCTGATGCCCCTGAAAGGTGATGTCTCCTTTGGAACAGGACTTACAAGAGGATGTAGCTCCACAATCTAGAGCTGCTTTTGTAATCTAACCCTTTGAAAAGATAAGAAGCCCGTTTGTGTTTGGTTTATACTTTGCACCCTTTTGTGCATGTTCTGTTTACAACTGCCAATAGGATTAAAAAGGAGCAACCCGGCTGGTACCCCAATACTTCTCTGGACTAATCCTGTGTTTTTTCTATTCGTCCACAATATACATACAGTACATATACAGTACTTATACTATACCGGCTATTCAAAATGAAAGAGCAGATTTAAAAAATTTATTTCAGACTGTATAAGACAGAAACACATTCCGCACATTACTGGATAGAGGAAAGTTCAAAGTTTAAAAGCCTGCCTAAAAGTACCAGTGAATGCCACCGAGCACAGTTTGTAATTTATAGTAAAATGGCGACAACATCACAAGAGAAATCATTTTGTGTGCTACAATTTGAGAAGTGTGAGTCCATTGTTCAAGTGCAGCTAAAAGAATTCCAACGACATTCAACAAACAGCCGCCTCGTCATAAGCAAATTTATGAGTGGCATAAAAAATTCGTAGAAGAAGGTTGCATATGCAAACGTAAAAGCACTGGTCGTCCACGCATGTCTAATCGAAATGTTGAGCGTATCTGAGGTATGTTTAACGGAGCTCTAGGAAATCCACATCACGGGCAGGCATTGAACTTGGAATTCCTCAAACCACGGTATGGCGTGTACTTAGACAGCGTCTGCCTTACAAGTTGCAATTACTGCAGGCATTGCATCATGACGTCCATAAAAAAGGTTTGAATTTTGCACTGAACTTCTGGAGGATATGGAAGAGGACAATTTTCCTGAATTACTCATTTTTTTCGGAAGAATCAACTTTCCATCTCTCTGGTAAGGTTAATAGCCACAATGTTAGAATTTGGGGGTATGAAAATCCTTGCATAGTCGTCGAACACGAAAAAGACTCACCGAAGACAAATGTGTTCTGTGCTATTTCTGCAAACAAAGTTTAGGACCCTTCTTTTTTGAGGAGCAAACTGTGACTGGATTTTCATACCTGGACATGCTACAAAACGGGTTGTTTCCCCAAATTCAAGAAGATTCGAATGACTTCATTTTCATGCAAGATGGCGCCCTGCCTCATTTCCACTTGGAGGGCCATCATTACCTGAATGACACCATTCCAGGACATTGGATTGGAAGAGGTGGACAAAAAGATCTTGCTCATCATCTATGGCCTCCCAGGTCTCTAGACCTTACCCACTGCGATTTTTATCTATGGGGTACATTAAAGAAAGAGTGTTTGTTCCATCTGTGCCCACTAATCTTCAAGATTTGCAACATTGAATTGAGGAAGCTGTGAATTCAGTAACTAGGGACCACTTACCCAAGCAACAGCGCTGTAAGCCTGCTGTTGCCCTGCCCTGGCAACGGACAAACAATCTTCCACAGTCGTGGCAATTGCAGTTCGGGACGCACTTCAGCGTGTCATTCCCGTTGGGTGGGGGGTATCCCAAAAGAGTTCAGAAACCTCACAATATGAAGAAGAAGAAAAGGTTGATTTGGCTTCTGATTGATAATTGTGCTGCTCACAACATGCTTCCACATTTAGATAATGTTTGCGTTGAATTCCTCCCACCTAAATTGCACAGCAGTGCTTCAAGCATTGGATTTGGGCATCACTCGCACCCTGAAAGTGCATTATCACAAGGAAATGCCGAGAAAAACTCATCAGCATAACTTGTATACAGAAGGAGATTAAAATTAATGCGAAAGAAGCTATTGAAATGATTGCAAATGCCTGCCTGAACGCAAGTTAAAGAAAGCACTACAGTGACAAATACAGAATCTCATTACTACGAAATTTTCATTACAATGAAATATTTTTTAGGTCCCTGGCAGTTCATTGTAATGGAATTTTACCTGTAGTTTGTTTGAAATAAATTTTTGAAATCTGCTCTTTCGTTTTGAATAGCCCTGTATATACATATGTCTGCCAGCTCTTTCTTATTGCTTATATGTTTCATGTAACACTGAGTGTGCACACAAGCGGCAACCTGCTACAGAAGCTCAGTTTATTTAAAGAGCTTCTGTAAAAAGCCAAATTTCCCTGGGGACAAATTAAGTTCTATTATCATTATCATTAAAGAGCTGCAACTATGTAGTGTTGGACTTAGCCTTGGGTTTTTTGTTTATTCACCTTTAGAATACTGTACTTATAGCCTAGACCATGACAAAAAAAGGAAAAAAACAGCTTAAAAAAGGATGCTAGAATTTTAACTTTTCAAACTGTATTCATAATTTTGTTAATTGATAACCATTATATTGTTTACCTTGCACTATAATGGATTATGAGAAATTAAATGGGGATGAAGTTCAAACAAATGGCTGCAGGTCTAAAATGAAGAAATCACTTGAAAGGCACCACTTCCCCCATAAGTAAGTTTAAAATAGGTACATCCATAATATTAGAATGGATGGAAAGTAGACTATATTGGTCCGTTTTCTTAAAGGAGATTAGAGAACGCGGTCAGGCTCATAATGACTGACCATGTTCTAAGATACATCACTCTGGCATAAAGGATGTGCATGAACACATGAAGCAGAAGGATGAATTGTCATGTTTTTCCAGCAGCATCAGCCAGATTGGTTTTACGGATTCTGATCAGGAGAACAATGGAGAGGGTCACTGACAAAGCCAGATTAAATAACAGTTTACAGTTTATAACCTAAAAAGGACAAAGCAAAGAATAGAAGATCAACCCATGAACAGTGCAGAGATGGACATATCACAAAAACAGAATCCTTAAGGCAGGCAAGATGTTTATATACTTAGGTCTAGGCAAAAAAGGGAAGAAACGGCTTTCACAAAGGCTCAAAAGGCATAGTACTAGATCACTGATCTAGCTAGATTCACAGCGCTCCAGACAAAAATTCACCTCAAGGAGCCAGTGGCTCCTAAAAGAAAAAAATTAGGAGCCAATAGCTTTGAAAGATTAATATTTTACACATTGATTTAAGTACCAAAAAATAAAATCTCTTGTCTTTCTAACCTGCATGTATGTGTACCAAATTTATTTTATCTCTCTGTCTCTCTCTGTGCAATGCATCCTTCCCTTCTGCTTTTATGTATGTCTTGATGATTTGGGTAATTTTACAACTATGTACAGTCATTAAGAACAGTGCATTATTACTCAGGCTCTGAGTCTGTGTCATTGACCATCAGAATGTCAGTGTCAGGAGCGTTACCCAGTGAAATTTGGTCTTCCTTCTTCTTCTCCAAAAGTGGTAAAATCATCTGGCCATGAATCACAATAGATGACGGAGAAGCAGTAAATGATATCAGATCCATGTGAGCTTCCTTGCTGTATATTACCCCTCATATTTTCAAACTGGCTTTCCAATTCCTTAACTGCAGCATCCACCGTTTTTCTCAACATGTGATTGAAGGTTCTCTCTAAAGTTGGCAAGACTTACACCTTTCAGTTATATATTCTGAAAGGCAATGCCTGGATTGGTACTGCTCATGTACTTTACCTGCTGTTTAGTTTTCAATCTGTCTGTGTGTTATCCTGGGGCACGAGTGCTTCAGAAACTCCTGAAACTTTTCATTCCTTAATGGTCTGTCTGATATCCCTTTCATTGTGAGAACACAATGGTCAATAGCTGCTACACTTTGAGGCAAAATCAAAGAAGGCAGGGTTCACACATTTCTACAGCTCTGCTCCAGCCGTGGAAAGGATTGCCAAAACCCCCATGGATGAGGCCACTGTAGACATGAATATGAAAAAGAAGACTTTCTGCAACCTTTTAAAATACAATTTGAAGAATTTTAGCTGTCCAGTGTTCAATTTGTAAATAGATGAGCATTTTAACAACAAAGGCTGAGCTGTGGAGAAGAAGTGTCCACTGAAGTGGATGCGATAGAGAGGCACATTAAATATGAAATTGATATAGAATACTTTCTACAGTCTTTTAGAATACATTTTTAATAATTTTAACTATACAGTGTTCATTTGGCAAGACGCTTCCAGGGGTACGCATTTCTACAGCAAAGGCTTAGCTATGGAAAGGATTGTCCCTTCTGGTGGAAGAGATGGAGGGGCAAAGTAGATACGAATGTGCAATAAAAGACTACCCGATAGGTTTATTAAAGACACTGTGCAGCATTTTAACTACACAGTATTCACAGTTTGATCAGTTTTAATTTGGCACTAACACTGTGGAACTTTATAATAAAAAAAAAAAAAAAAAAACCTGCTAAAACCCATTATGTTAATTTGGCTTTCTCACAGTCTTTCAGTCTTGAACCCCTGTAGATTTTGTGTTTTTTTCTTCTTCTCTAGCATACCTGGAGTTTCTTTTTTTTGTTTTTCCTCTGAGTAAATGTTTTGGAGCAAGGCACCATGTATGATGTGAAAGTGGATTAGTGCATTTGTCTTTAAAATGTCTTTGTGCAGTGTTCTTGGGTGTCAAGTAATGAATTATTAATTATAACTATTATTTTTTACTAAATCTTATTTTCCATGTCTCTTTGTTGATGAGCTCCCATTGATGAATTTATTGGGAACGGAACAGATACAGTAGTGGGCACATCAAAACAACTTAAAATGTATTTTGTTAGTTGTTACTTAAGACAGCTACAGTAACAATCTCTGTTCTATTGAATCTATAACTCCAAAATGGGGTAAAAGAAGGGGGGAAAAATTATATTCCCTGTAAAAGCTCAGAATTCTGGTATAAAATTCATAAAATTAATCTTTTTTGGCATTAGATTTCCGGTTCACTTTTTTGCTACATATCTTAAGTCTTGAATATAGCTAAACACTTATTCAGTCATATCCACAAAATGAATTTTCACTTCATTAGCTACATCAATTTCAATACTACTCAGATTATGGAGAAAAGATCTGGCTGATAATTTGCAACCTTTCTGTGCAAGGGTGGTCTGAATGAACAAAGCTCAAAACAATATTAGAAGAGACATTTCCTAAAAATCAACTCTAGTGCTGCTTATGTGCACATCTGCTTAATTTAATGTGTCACCAGCACAGCTGTTGGTGCACATAACAATGAAATGGCACAAATTAATTTACAGATTTACTATGTTCAGGAAAAGATCACACCAAACATTATTTTAATGACAGCACGTAATTGTAAAATATCTAACTAGACTCAGTCTGAGAAAAATAGATAGTCATTTACTTCACTTTATTTCATTTGACAACAGAATAACAGAATACAGCTCCAAGGAATTCAATACACAAAATATGTCATGTCACAAACCATTCAAATCATCTGTAGCTTTCCTAAATGCCCAGCTACACTGCTATTTAAAAGCACCACTCATTTGGACATTTAGTGAAAGCTAGATTGTCATATATAAGTTTCTATAAAGAATAAATCTACAGAAAAATTTTTATCAATTTAAAAACAACCTTGGTACATGAACTCAAACAATATATTAGAAGGTGTACCCAAAATTAGAACTTTATGGTTGTCTTTCTATTTGCATTCTAGAACATGATTTGAGATATGCAATGGTGTTTGGTACTGTACATTGCATTTTTACACTTTCCAGCAAGTGCTAAGAACATATTGATTGTTTCAAGAAACGATTTCTGAATAAACAGTAAAGCTGAAATCGAGTTACAAAAGAATGTTTCAGGTTGATTTTAGCAATTTTAAGTGACTTAACACCTTATTGGAACAAGAAGTTAAATGAACCGGTTGGCATGCATAGGTGGTATTCTAGGAAGGAATACCTCATTGACCTTTTCTCAAATCATTCTGTTTTATTTTGAAAACAGTATAATGGTACAACAGTTTGCACTACTGCCTGTCATATCAAGAATGTTTTACTGCTCTTTAACATGAGAAATCTTGTTTATTCAAACCATCTACATAACATATGTGTATATAATGTGGGTTTTCATTACAGATGCATATAATACTACTGTAATTTATACTACTACCTATTTTATAAACCAGCAGTCTACAAACCTAATAGCCTAATCTGTACATAGTTCAAATGCAATTACAAAATCACTTTAGCTTGGAGGTTCAGTTTGAAGCTATGCACAATCAGCACATCCTTCTCACATGGCCTCCCAGGCCTTGTTATGTTATGCTTGTTTGTCTTTTACCCATTGTATACTATGCAAATACTTTAAAAAGTGTGCTGTTTGCATGTTTACTTACACTTTTGTGTTGTAAACTTGCAATGTAATAAATGTTGGCTACATAGTTAATTTGGACCACCTACAGTACAGCTGACAAAAGACATTATGATGCAGTAATGCGCAACTCTTTTCTATGCCTATAATATATGCTGCGTTACTTAAACTGTACACACTGTATATGGTTGACTTGAGTATATTGGAAGTGCATTAAGTGTCTGTGATGAGTGGTCTATAGCGTTGGGAGAATTTTAAATAATCATGTCTCAGGTAGTGTTCAGGCCCAAAATCAGATGCAGGGTGCACAAGCACATTTCACTCAGTGGTTAATTGGGGTACATGGCTGCATACATGTGTGGAGGTGTGTAAATGAGTTGGGCACCTCAATTGTGCCTCGGGACGAGAGGCATGTCGCACTTGCACCTGCTGTGCACTGGGAAATGCTGGAGATGGCACATGAGAATATCTGACAGGGTTCTATTCCCCCATTGTTTTCCCAAGATTCTACTCAGCTGATTGCTTCTACTAGGCTTGTAGAAATGTGGATAAGTAAGCTGAAAAAAGGTATATAAATAGCTTCATTTAGCAGGAAAGCACAATATTTACATATAATATCTAATTTAAATAGAATATATATATATCTCCCTGACAGTGTGAAACTGCCTAGTGATAAAAAAAAAATATATATACACACACACAAATGATCTTAGAATTATAATTACAGTTATGGCGTAGTGGTGGCTCTGAGGCTAGGGATCTGCAATGGCAATTGGAAGGTTGCTGGTTCGAAACCTGCAAATGCCAAAAGGGACTCTGCTCTGTTGGGCCCTTGAGCAAGGCCCTTAACCTGCAATTGCCGAGTGCTTTGAGTAGTGAGAAAAGGCTATATCAATGCAACAAATTATTATTTATTATTATGTGCCATCTATTTTGCACCACATTATGGTCACCCTGTCACTAAAATGCAGATGTTTGAATCTCTACCATTATGCCAGCAGAAAAGACTGTTAATTTCTTAAAAGATAAAGCAATAAATATTGGATAACAGGCCAACTCATTATTGAGGAACCTTTGAAAAGAGCAGTGGAAAAGGACAAAAAGAAAATTGCCAAAGGCTGACAGAAGCAGACTACATTTTATATTTGATCACCTGTAGCCATTTTAATTGTCATTTTACAAATAATAAATGTAAACAAAACCACAACTGAACAGACGTTTACATGTTTAAATTATGATATGTGAAAATCAGCACAAATTATTTAACATTGTTTGTGGCTAATCTTATTTCTCAAAGGGGGACAAACATGACATTAAATAATTAATTTATGTTAGATGAACAGAACATTGATTTATTAATGGGCAAAGGCATAATTGTCATTTTGGCTCATAGGCAGTAATATGGCAATCCGTTGATAGTTTCCTAAAGAGTATAATTTATTAACTTAGTCTGTAACACTGCATGTGGGTGAATGAGTGGGGATGGGTACAAGTGCAAAATGAGTAACACGCATGATGCATCATAAAATGTTCTAAATAAATTGATTATTTGACAACGCTGCTAAATTGTGGAACGATTTTATATAAAACAAAGTGTTAAATATCAACTACACACAAAGGGGTCACCACAGCGGATCATCTTTTTCCATATCTTCCTGTCCTCTGCATCTTGCTCTGTTAAATCAACTACACACAAACATGCTAAGGAATAACCAATGACAATTATTTGTGAACGTGTATCATCAATATCCAGGAATGCCCCAACACCCAGCTCATTTTGGGCACAAATCCAGACTCATAGATTTGCTTCTCACCGTAAGCCGCTGTCCACTTGGAGATTGTACATCAACCCCATATCTGTGCAGGTATTTCTCCAGATACTCCAGTTATTCCTTCCATATCCAAAAAGCTGTCCATGTTAGTTTTATTGAAGTTTCTAAATTAGAACTGTATTAGAAATGTCTGAGAGTGTATTCTATGCTGGACTAGCACCATAGCCAGAACTGGTCCCTACTCTGCACCTGATGTTACAGGGAAAGGCTCTTGATCCCCATAACCCAGAGACGGCTAAACAGACCTTGAGAATGCAATGTTATGTCTATTATTTCAGTTTAGTTTTCTAGCCTTAAAAAATTACCAAACATCTTTAAAAAAAATGATTGGAAATATTTTAATGAGAACTGGCTATTCAGCCAAATTGAGCTCATGAACTGTTATGTGCCTAACTTGTCCAAAACAATGACAAACTTTTTTGCAATTTTTAATAAATGCCTGTTTGTAAACTTAATCGCAATCCTGAATTGGAGTCTGAAAATGTATGAATGCAAGTATGCATTTACATACTGTATGTTTTATGTACATTTGTAAATCAAACAAACCTGACAACTATAAAGATTGCTACATAATAATAAAGTGAAATTAATCATTGTAGGGTACTGTGTAAAAATAAAAACAAAATCTAAATTATGAGCCAATGAACAATGTTACGCCAATTCTGAAAAAAGCAATTAAAGCTATCAAGGCAACTTTTTTTCTATATTCCACAAAATGAGCTATTAGGTGTTCCTGCCTATTGCTATCATAAGAATTACAGGAGATAGGTTTTAGGTCCAAGTTCTCTTTATTTTAAAACTGTTCTCTTATTTGTAAAATTTCAAAGCAGCCATCCTATTCCCAACTTTTTGCTTCTGTTGCCGCCTTCAGTGTTTCTTAACATTTGAAGTCACAGTATACTGCACAAATTGTATTCACATTAGTAGAAGAAAAATGCAATAAAACACATGCAAAAAGTAAACAGGTCATTACATGTTTAATTTGGGAAGCTCGACATTACATGGTTTATTTTTGCAAATAAAACCTTTTTTGGAAGAAAAAAAAATGCCTAATTGCCTCCATTGTATTAGTTTAATTTCATAAATCTACAGCATTCATAGATGATCATACTGGAAGTATCTAAAAAACCTCTGTCTACGTTTTAAAAAGTCATTTGCCATATACGGAGGTCAATGCATGGCAGAAATTGTCCATATCTTCAGCTCAGCATATTTCAGACATTTTAAACATTTCCTTCAAAACAAATTTGTACTGTACAATTGATCACTCAACACACACTATAGTCATGATACTTTATCAACAGTAAAAAAAACATTCAGTACAATACTATAGTTACTTTAATTTCTTCGGCAAACTCAGTTTGAATGTTGGTGGTAAAAATGCATTTGACCGTTTTGCTCAAATGAACTGAAACCTGACTCTAAAGAGAATCTAAACTATGACCATTTCAGACATTCATGTTCAGGCAGAAAAAGGAGACAAAATTAATCTCATGTCCTAGTTTAGTACTTTTTAATCCATGTCTCCAATGTATATCATGTCAGGTGTATTTTGTTTCAAAAGTGCTCTAAATCATTGCAAACAGTAATAGAGTACAGTAAATTAAAATACTGGGAAGCAGTTAGTAATAATTTCCCCTTGAATGCACTGGGGATAAGAGAACCATGTAAAAGATCTGGCATGGCTGAAGTAACAAGCAGTACCCAAGTCTAACAGTATACAGAGGCGCACCTGTGAGATGACAGCATAATGTTTTGCAGTGAAGTTTGACTACTGTATTTGCACAGAGGTATAATGGATCTAATTAGAAGAGTGCAATTTGTCGGCTTTCATTTCTATTTGTTAATTGCATCATTAGAAAATGTAGTTAAGGGCACTTCAGATTATTAGCACTCTTTCTCGCTTGTACCATGTGTGTGTTTTGGAAATAAATGATCAACAGTTCAGACAGAAGTCATCCTCTGAGCATCTCACAAATGGACTGTTATTGGCTTTCTTTGCATATATTGGGTTAATAAACATTAACACAATAAACCCACTCAAGCAAATTGATATTTATAATTTACATATTTAGTCAGTAAGCAGTCTGATTTAATCCTGTAGCATCCTGCAATTGTTTTCTAGTAATTGGAGGGAGAGAGTGGAGACAAATTAACCAACTTCCTTTTAATATACCTTGATTTAGAGGTGCTATCATTTAATAGACTGGAGACTATTGGGTTTTCATTATGAAAGTCTGAAAAATATGTTATCACTGTGTTATGTTTCCAACGTGATTATGAGGGTGTGAAACAATTAACTGGTTGTACATATATTTTTTGTAACTTTTTTTTCTGAAAAAGGGTCTCAGTTACATATGCATTTATAAGTAGTTCCATTAAACAGAAGAAGCCTAGAAATATTATAGAACAAGGTATGTCATTAACAAAACAGCACAACAAGGACTAAACTGAGACTTTGCTAACATTTTGAGTATATAAAGCCGATTCTTCATTTTCTGCTGTTTTTCCCAGGTCATGAAGCAAACAAAATAGCCAGAAAACAGCATGTAGAGCCTCCTGAGAGTAGCAACAAGATGAAGGATTATTTGCTTCTCTATCTCTACAAAACAGACCTATTATTTCTAAAGTAGGTGTTCCAGGTATTGTTGGATAAACAGCAAACCACAGAAGCTGTATAAGATTTATGGTATTCACATATGAAAACTTAAGGGCTCCAATAACCAGATGTTTCTTTGTGTCCTGTAACACAGTACTACATGGCCTAAAGCCCAAATAAGCATTTTTCTTTTTTCATTCTATTTTAAAAAGCTCTTGACCTAAGAACATGTTAAATTACTGTTCAGCAATTAGCTAATACAAATATCCAGGAAATGATCATCTAGGTTGATGAATAGAAAATACAGGGAATAAAAATTTTTTTTTCAACCACTGCCACAACTAATAAATAAATGGTCAAGAAATCAAATATATATTTTTAAAGACTTGTGTATTAGGAATATGGTTAGCAAAGTTTACCTTAGCATGCCCACCCCTATTAGAACAGTAGAAGTAATTTAAAAATCTACTAGGCTAATGTAAGGATACAATGTGAAACCTGATAATAAAGATCCAATTCATGATTTTCAGCATTTTTCTAACAGCTGGTTGTGCAGACCAACAGTGCACATGCTGTAAAGCACATTTGTCATAGATATGTGTCTTCTTGTTCAAGACAATACATCTGCAGTGTCTTCAGTTACAGTTGCTTACTGCAAAAGAAAATCTACTTTATAAGCAAAGACTTCTTACCTAAAAATCATAGCTCATGCTTTCTTAATTTAATGTTCTGAATTTTTAAATGCAGTATTTTCATTGAAGCAAAACATTTTGTCATTTTCTAAATGTGTAAACACGTACATAATACATATTTAAAATAAAAGTAATCGTAAGTCAAGCACATATATGTGGCTACTGTATAACCCTCATAAGAATATGAAAAACAACTGTTTAATTGTTCTATTTATTTCCCAATCTTTAAATACAGCTTTTCGGCTCTGTTACTATGACATAGAAAAAAAAAATGAATGATGCTCAATCTAAATGATTATCATTGATATATTTAATGTTTTAATCTGTTTTCCATTACAAGATTATGAGGAGCTGGAGCAACAAGGTAGAAATCAAACCATTGCAAGCACACCAATGCAGAAATCGATGCATACCAGACAAAGAGTCACCAATGAGCTTAATGACATACCTTTGGAATGTGGGAGGAAGTGTGTGAATATGGGGAGGGCAAGTAACCTGCACAAGGTAAGCTAGAAGGCAATCAAGTCACACTAGAGTGGTTAATCATCCATATACAAGGGCAAGCTAATGAGGAGAGTCATTAATTAATGCACATTTATCATAAAGAATAAAGGTAAATATATTTTACTGAAGCTTCTTTGCCTTTAGCGCAGTTTGTGCTAGTTTTTCCACAAGTTTTACCTACACCATCAAAACTACTTTTTGACTGAATCCTTACTAGTTTAACACACCATTAATGTACAGAAATCATCTCCTTCTTTGACCTCTATAATTGGAGAACCTGAATAGGAAAATATCTATCCACTAAAAAAGTTATATATATTTTTTTTTAAACCAGTAATATCACCACATGAAGCTTTCACTCAAAAAATAATTTCCAAAGGAGAAATATTTTTTAGCAAACATGTCCAGGAATGCCCACATTTCCCCTTTGTAACAACTCGGTAACAAAGCTTCCATTTGTACTGCAATAGTTAACTACAACCTAATAATGGGCAAGTGAACACTAAACCAGTGGAATGCATAGCTAATTCTATTTTGCCAAGTTCAAAATGTTCCTTAATACAATTTTTTTTAATGTATCACAGCATTATTCTTTGCTTTGCACATCAATCATTAACTGCATTTCAGTCTTATAAATGGAAGTTACTTAAAATGGAATAGCCCACCATAAGCATCACAGTATTAGTGACTTATGTTTTATGTTAATCTTATGCGTTGGTGTGTCACTCCATATGAATTATGAAAAGGGATGACTGACTGATTAAATGGACTATACCTTATTCTAATTCTTCTGTTCAAATCATTCACTCACCACTTCTAAACCCACATAATATGGAACAGTTTCTAACTAAAGACCCTGCAAGGAAATGGAAGTGCCTAATGATTACATAAGAGGTAAAAAAGAAAACAAGACTTACAGAATGCTACAGGATAGAAATAATGTGTTGAATTTAGGAGTAACGAAAAGCAAGATACTATAGACAAAAGTTAAACATATGGAATACACAGACTAAATTCAGCAATGATGAAAAGATTTGCCTCACTCTTTGAGACAGTTCTTTGCCTGTCAGGATAATGTAGGCAAAAAGCAGAATATCACTGCTTAGACCACAACATGATCTGGGGGGGTTCTGGTGATCACCAACAGCAAAAAAAACCAACTATTTTCTATTCACAATTTACATGACATCAGTATTAGTATTTAATATTTTAATGATATGGTTACTTTACACCAGTAGTAGGCATTAAAATAACACAGCATGCTATACAAAGTACAAGTAGTTTGATAATAATAGAAGCTGAATTAATAGGTTACCTATAGGTTAATAGGTTAGAACAGTCTAAATAAAGCATGAAATGCTGTTAAAGGCCTTAACACATTAATGCAAGAATGTACTGCAAGTCCAGTACTGTAGTGTTTTGGTTTTTTTTTTTTTCCTTTCTTGTATACATAGTATAGAGAAAATATAGGAATAGTGAAAAAATGCAACCTCAAGATTTTAACAAATCTTGATGTTTTAGACCTTCCAGAGTTCAAAAATACCACTTTTGAAATTATGTGTCTGTGTGTAAACAGGATAACTCGAAAACACTTTGACCTAGGTCAATGAGATTTTGTACACCTACTTTGTATCAAACACATATGGAATCCTATCAACTTTTGAGCCACTTGGGGCAACCAGAAGTGGTACTTTAACTGAAATTTTTGTGAATTTTCAAGTAAACTATGGTTATAATTACAGAAAGATGATTCAAATTTTGTACATATATTATTAATGATAAAAAGCAAACAGATATGAAATTTGAGAAAAATTACTCAACTGGATGTAGTATTTTATTTAAACAGCCATCCAAATTTTTTTGAATCATGAAAATATAAATGTGTACACGATATTAAAAACTGTATCCAATATAACCCATATTCTTTCAATAACTATTACTAATTTTATTTTAATTTATACATCATTAGTTTAACAATAATGTGTAAACACTGAACATGTTCCTGGTAATACAATTAATTTTACGATTTTTTTTTTCCCCCCACCATCATTACCGTAGTTAAATGTAGCTAAATGCAGTTTTACCTGTAGCAATTTATTGCAACAAATACTAATATTTTTTCTATACGGTATTTTAGGTGACTATAACTCTTTCTTTTTACTTTGCATGTAATCTAGGTAATGCATATGTAATCATGGAAAAATTCTACCACCATTTGACTTCCCTAAGTGCAAAAATATCATTTTAAATTTAAAGTTTGATTATAAACAGAGATAAATGATTGTGTTTCGATATTATCAATTACTGTAGTTATGATCAGAAACAAAGATATGATATTTGAGAAATATTGTGCAACTGAAGTGGTTCTGATGACCTTTTCCTCTGTCTGAGTATATGAGAAAGTCGAGGGGAGCACACTCCCGATTATTTAAATCTATATAGCAGCATTACAGCAACTAAACAATTTGCTGAGTGCGACAGGAAAAGTCATTTTTATTTAAGGCAATTCATGGTCCAGATTTTTCAAAAGGCTCAAGTTTTTGATTACCCTTAGTGAAAATAATGTTATATTGTTTGTATATACTGTATAAGAATTATTTGCTATTACAATGCATCAATTTGTTTATTCAAAAAAAATAGTACAGTATACTATTACTGCATTTATAAATGTTGAACTTGCAAGTCACTTGCAAATTTTGAGTTTAAAAGCTCAATGCTCAAGCTTTAGACTAAAGTTCTAAATGTATAATGCCAATCTTATGAACTTCTGAGCTCCAGTTTGGCTATCTGCTGAATAAGACTAACAAATGGAAGTTATCCATAAAATTTCACAAGAACTCGTCTATTCTCTTTCAAGTTAATGTCCACAAAATGCTTACCACAAAGGCACAGACACACATCATTCCAAAAATTCTTAAGCATGTGTTTTGAATATTAAAATGTGTTTTTCCATTAAAGTCCAAAGTTGTGTTTTTTTTTCATTAAAACAATATGTTGTATATATTTGAAATATGGAGAATGTAAAAAATTAACTTCACTAGTAAGAAAATGTTTGATCATATTACTAATTACATTTTATATTTTAAAATCATGTAATAGCGCTATAATTCAACATCACAGTACCATTGAATAAAAATGATTATTATTTTAGCTCAAACAAATAATTCATTCATCTACAGTCTGTATATTATGGGGGATGTTAAAATAAAAAAACTATAGTCTTCACACCTCCTAGTGGTTTGACTAGGAATGTTCAACCTTTAAAACAGAACTTTTTTTTTCTCTCAATGTGGCAAAGCACATTATGTCTGCTTACTTGTGTTTCTTGCAGTACATCATAGGTAACAGCATTGGGGGGGGAAAAAAAAAACAAAAAGTGCGATTTTTTTTTTTCTCTCTATGATTGTAAAGTACAAAGCAATGTTGGGTGAATTTCACAGGAAGAGTGAAAGGACTAGTCTGAGAAGATGCGACTTTTTGCCAGCTTTAAAACTATGATAAACATTTTTTCCCCCATGATGTGAGCTACCTTGGTATGGATATTGCTGCTTTATGGGCATCATAGTTTCTGCCGTGAACCCAGTGCAAATAGACACCAGCTTCCAAAAGCCCAGAACTAGAAAAGCAGATTACAAATTAGATGGATGCAGAATTGGGTAAGTTTTCATTAATAATTGTACATATGTCCTTTGTGGTAGACACAGAAGAAATTTGGAAAGGAAAACTCCTTAATTTCTGAACTCAAAAATCACACCTTAACATAAACCATAATTCAAACAGTTTTTCCATTATATAGTCACTCCAATGTCTTTCACCATTGTAATTTAAACAACTGGCCCATATTAAGTAATTTAGTACAAGTATGCTCTTAAGTGCTTAAGCATCTGTTTATAGGGCATGAAATTAAGTTAATAACCACTCTTAAATTAAGATACAATGTCTATCTAATAAACGTCTGCCATTTAAAAACCAATACATTTTAATGAAAGTCGATACATTATCCCCTCAACAAGCAGATGAAAACACCCCTGTAAAAAAATCTTTACAGCTACAATAATAGGGAGGATCACAGATACAGTAATTAAAAAAAAAAAAAAATCAGTAAACTATGTTAAAAATTGTCTTTAAAAATTATTACAAGGGTAGAGCGTAGTAATTATACAACCACTTATTTTTTTATATTCTGAAGTCACTTTTTCCATTAAAGGGTCACAGAGTTTGAAACCTGCTCTGTATGCAACATGGCTAACAACCATGGATGGGATTAGAGTTCACAACTGAACCCGATTACGAACACTCACTTACTTGCGGAGGACCACTTTAGGTCATTATTTAGCCTACCAATTTGAGATGTGAGAGAAAACTAGATTATATGGAGAGAAAAAAAAAACCTCACTAAATAGGCCTAGAATCAGAACCAGAACCACCCATACAAGTTATTCTGAAAACCAATTCCACAACAAGAAATGGCTTCTTTAAACATTTTATACACCCTGGTTTTAACAAGGAATTCTAAAACTGTGAGAAATCAGTGTAGCCATTTTGTACTGAGTGACCTATTTCTAAAGTTTTCCAGAGAATGACCGTGAAAAGTGCAGATTAGCCTGAAAATGCATGGCACGAGCTTCTAAGAGACCAAGAAACAAGCTTCGGAAATGTCAGATTCATTGGACACAGGTGGTTGGATGGAGGGGTAAATGAGTTTCTTAAAAGGCTCAAGGGAGCAATATATGAACACATTTGGTTCCTTAATACATATTACTTTGAAAATAACCCAAAAAGTAGAAATTCTACAATGCCTGAAATTACTCTGATGAATATGAAAAACTGAAGTTGAATTTAAGGTGAAGATTAATTAATGCAACAGTTATCAATTCATTTTGGAGAATTATTAAATACATAGTCATTTCTAAAATGGTACTTGGTACATTTATGGTATGAAAACATGTAGAAAGTGTTCTTTCTGGAATTCTATTGGGAACATAATATGTTTCTGTGATCTCTGCAACTGAGTAGATAGACTTGTATGGATTGCAAGGGAACAGCTGGATTGGCTAATACCAAAGGAATCTCCTGGAACTTACAAGGAGTTAGCTGTTGTTAATCCTCCACTTCTATGAACACTTTTATCTCAACAGAAAGGGTGCTGGCTCTCTGCCCTCCAAAGAAGAATGTCCGGATCAACGATTCGACACAGGTCCTCCTCTGGCTTCGTGTGGTACGCAAAAAGGGTGGACATATGTGCCTAACAGCAATCATAAGCAGGACAATAGTGGCTTGTTCATTCAAAAGAAACAATTTTATCAATGACAGTGAGAAATGTATAATTTAAAAAGAAAACAAAAAATGTTACACAATTGTCAAAACGGTGCTAAATTCTTCTAAGCTTATACAAAATCTTGTTTAAAATAAAAGCAGTTGTATTACACTTAGTCTACATTTTATAAACGATTTATTCCAAAACAAAAACAAACATGGCATCCTTATCTGAAAGCGAGGTCTGCAAACCAGCTTTGGATGGCTATAGATAATTTGCTAATTGTCTCTGCAACTGAGGGGAAAACTTCACATTTTTTCCAAGCATTGTCAAAATGGAAACTTAGCAGCACAAACATCACTTGAGCAATTATTAAGAGGTATTAAAAACTTCATTAAATGTACCACTGGAGACTAAGTCCTGTAGTTATTATATCTTTTCTCAGCATTGTGCAACAGGTCTGTAGACTATTTCATACAAAAGCAAAAACAATATGTATGTGAAAAATTAGTATTTGAAAAATTCAGCAAGTTATCAGCAGTAATGAGGTTACTCAAACTGTCACTAAAATTCCATTCAATTTTATTAATGCTTACATAATTAGTCAGTGCTACCCAGTTGCTGATGGATGTCCAACCTAGGGTAGTTTTGTTCTGCACAATTTAACGTGCTCAAATGGTACTAATGAAAAGCCCAATTAAGTGTTATTGTGGGTCAAGTTCTACAGGCTAAGAAATGATCCCTTCATTTTCAGAATCCACTTAATCCAAATGTAGGGTTGCGTAGTAGTAGGAGCTTATTCCAACATCACAGGGTATAAGGCAGGATTTAACCCAGAATGGAATGCCAATAAATCTAATAAAGGTTAATAAATAAATAAATAAATATAACAAACAAACATATTTTGGCTTTAGACATATAAATGAAATGCAACTGCCTTTTCATCATATGTACTACAAAAGCTTCTGGTTAATGAAGAGGAAAATATACTTTTTGTGAATGTGGTCTCAAAGTGCAAGGAACAAAGTACAGGCATAACTAAACAAGAATAGGCCTATTTATAATGCAATGTTATGTGAATGTCTTTGAATATTTCATACAGTTTAACCAAATCACCTCAGGTTTTTAAGTGGCATGTGACAGTGTAAACTGCTGAAATTCCCAACACCCAGTAAGCCTTTACTGTAGTTTACCACCCAAACCTGAAATGTGAAGTCATATATTGCAGCCATTGCTCCTTCCAAATTTCTGGTCATAAAACAATGGTAACCTCTTATTCCCAGACACAAGGAGATCATGCAGTGCTGGGGACGGTGTTCCAAGAATTACTCACATCACTAGTAGTTGCTGTATTTAAAAGATTAAACACTTTACAAACCTTTTATTAGTTATTCATCAGATTACTGCAACCTGCAAACTGAACAACCCCCAGATGTCTCTTCCATACCAAGTAGAAATAATGAAGGCTATACCCCAACATAGACTACAGTTCCCTATACAATTTTTTTGTGACAATTAACAATTCCCCAGCCAAGAACTGCACATAATTAGATTATCCTCTCCCAGATTACATATGTTTGTCCCCAATACCCATAAATATAGCACTTATGTTGGTGTCCCTTAAATATTGCTTTGCTCTAGCTATAACTTTGCCTTCCAAACATACAGCCTTTTTCCACTCTGGTATAAATTGATTTAGGAAAAAAAATATGTTGGATCAAAGACAGTGACTTTTGCAGATGACAAAAACTTGCAGATCATTGGTATAAAATTAAGTAGCCACTGATGTTTACATACATAGATTCAAGAAAATAAATGCCAGCTTGTACAGACATATGAGGAATGAAATCAATATGAATAAATGTGCACCTGGGACACAAGACTCGTTTATAAACTAAAGAACTTTTGAGAATTCCATTTGAATAAGACTACAGGTGCTGATGGATCTTAATTTCATACTGATTCACAGCGAGCTCTTCCCAATATTTTAGTTAGTTGAGTTAATTTTAAGTCAAATTCAACTGCCACTGCTTTTGCCAGGTAATGGCAAAAAAATTTGGAAACACATCTCTTACAACCATTATTGCACTCAATGTACTAAATGGAAGATTTTTAGTTAATATTTGCTCTTCATACATTTAGAATTAGTTATGTCAAGTTTCACCCAAAAAATAAAATTATAAACCACTGAAATCAGTTGCTTGCAAACCATAGAATGTAGTAGAAAGAGTGATCTTAATGTCCAGGTACATTTTTTTTCTTTTTTACATAAAAGTAAAATTAAATATCAGCTTTCTATAAGATCTGTTCGCTTAACTTTTCTGTGGCTAAAACACTGAATCACTTGTAAAATCCCTTTAAGCCTTTCCTGATTAGGTTTCTCCTATGATGTTTCAAGTGACATCATACAGTATTAATATTTACTAAAAATTCCATTTTGTACAGGTAAACATTATAAGTACACTACCTTATCAAGGACAGAGTTAAAAGTGTTTTATGATACTTATGAAAGGAAGCCATTTACAGTGCACAAACAAGCACAAATGTAATAAAACTGGTGATCACCTGCTTGGCCCTATCTGTTTACAAAGCCAGAGAATGCAGGTTGACTATGATGTTAATGCTAAAAATAGCCAGCTATTTGGATGGTATCAAAAATCCTGCTAAAAACCCAAACAAAATGCAGAAAACGAACCATTAAAAAAAAAAAAACAAAAAAAAAAAAACAAACAACAACAACTACTCAGAGTTTCGGTAAAAAGTAACAATGTTGTGAAATTAGTTCAGTGTGGCAATCTGAAGCTTCTTGTCTAAAAAACCTGCATTTGAGGTAGCATATACCAAGGACTGAAGTCAACTCGCAATTCTCAAACACTTCTGGCAGGTTTTAGTTCTTTACATAATAATAGTGACCAGCATGGGGTTAATCTGTAAAGCTGATGATGCTATGACTGACACACACACACACACACACACACACACACACAGAGTCAAATACTGACTGATAATCTCAAAACTGGTTCGTAGACTAGCATGATTAATATGCAAAATTGTTTTGTTTCATACTAGTCTATAATTCTCATTTTGAAGCTTCTATATTCTTTTTCACTGATGTGAGACAAATGAAGCACTACATGGATAATTAAAATGAAAGAATCAAGTAATGCGGCTGTACTAAACAGATTTGTTGGAGAGTTTCTGTTTCTTACGAAATCCTCATTAAATTCTTTTTTTTATTCAAGTCATAGAATACATGAAACTGTGCAGAAACTATAGTATTAGCAAAGCATGATAAGACCGTTTATGTTACTTTCATACTAACAAAAATGTCCACATGATTTACAACACTGAACCAATCTTTAATGAGGATCAGTCAGAATGTTTGAGAAGTAAAACTATTTCCTCTACATACCAAAATTCATCCTCATCTCTATAGAGCACAGTCTAGGCCAGAAGTGAGGTGTTTGTCAGGACTGTATTTTCCTCTTCTTTTCAAATAAATGTTGATAGGGACAAAAATATTTCAACACATTCAACAAGTGTAAAGCAAGGGCATATAAGAATAATATGTATTAATATATTAAATATTTTGGTATTGTTTGTATTGTACATTGAAATATTTTCACAGAAGTAGATATAATTTAAGCATTTACAGTATCTGTTATTAACTCTTTTACTTTAAAATTCCAGCATCCTGGGTTACATTCTCTTGTTGCCTATGTGGAGTATGCACTTCTCCCCATATCCGAGGTGGTCTTTTATTGGGTACTCTGGTTTTCCTGTCACATCACCAAAGATGTGTGTGTGCATAGGGTCTTAGAAGACATTGTGCTCAACCTTTGCTGCTAGGTAAGTTTGACTACCACCTACCAAGGCCCTGAATTGGATTGAGCAGATTTGATATTATGTTAGAATCATTCATCTACTGTATTCATATTATTGCATTATAATATTAGCTGTTTGAAGCGTTCATAGCTTTTTATTCAGTCAAGAGTGTTTTTTAAAGATAAGCCAAACTTAATGCAGAGAACAACCACTTGTTTTGTTAAAGCAAATTTTACTTTTATTAAGTTTGAAACACTCATTAATTCTGTTTTTACGCAATTCATCATTTAATGTATACATTTTTTTATGTATCCTGAAACATCATTCTAAAACCTATGCAATTAAAATATAAAAATAAACAATTGTGCTGTGTTACAATTGCAGCACAATTTGGTTTAGGAGACACGCTTTAACCACTGGACCACACTTCCTGCTTGATTGTTGTTCACCTTGAGAGAAAATGTTGCACTTTTCTGGCACTGACATCAGAAATGAACCACTAATGAAAAGAAGTTGAAAGCATCACACTGAGAACTTAAGATGTTAATCTTTTAGTATGGAAAAAAGAGATAAATCAATACATTTAATAATGTACTTGTAACACTAAATTTGATAGAACATCAAGCTAAATTTGCTAGCTCTAAACTAATCCTCTATTTTTTCTTAGACCTTTCCCACGCAGTGTTGGAAGAAAAGACGGGGGACATACTATCAAGTATTTTCAAACTCTAGCAATGGAGATCTTGTCAACCTTGCTGCTGGTCAAAGAAACATTCACTCCTGCTGGAAGTCTATATACATTCCACTGTGGATTAATGGCTAACATGGGACTTGACTTTATATCTTGGCCTATCGGAGACAATAAGCTGTTCCAACATTTACTTAGGCTTTTCTCCAGGTACTCTGGCAACTTGTGGCCTGTGTCAAATGAATGTAAGCAAGTATGGGTGTGTGTGCGCATGAGAGTGTGTCTTATGATGGACTTGCACAAGCCTGGGGTTGGTTCATCCTTTGTGTGCAATGCTATTGTGAGAGGCTCCTAGTGACCCGAAACTGGATTAAGTAGGTCCAGGAGATGCACTATTCAAAAGTCGCTAATACAAGAAAAAAATTCTGTCAGTCTAATTTAAGAGACAGCTTTGTCCAACAAGTTTTACAACCATGGTTTCCCAAAACTGCCCTCCTACTGTACTGCTAAAAAAACTGTATAACACTTAGTCTGGTTGGGTATCCACAATCTGAAACATTCACTGCTGCTGATGTCCAAGGCCGCAAAGTTCTAAACACCATAAGACAGTTTATCAGTTTGAAACTAGGCTTTTAGCAACAATAAAAACTCCATTTCTATTTCTCTCCTCTAATGTAGATCACAAAAACTTGCAAGATTAACAAGAAAAAAACAAGGGTTCAAGACCAGACTATGTATTCTGCCCAGAGCAGAAGAAAAAAAAACTTTCTAAATGAATAAAAAAGTATGTAACTTATAAAAATATCCAGTAAATGTAATAATTATAAACATAAAACTTCATAAATAGCTGTATTACGCAAATTTATTCAATTATGGTATGACAGTAACTGCATTCCAATATCTTCCATTTCTTTTGTTTGCTTGAGATACCATAGCCTGGTCATCCAGATGTTTTATAATGTCTCTACTCATTTTTATAGACTATAAAATAATTAACATAAAAATACACATTCCAAAACATTACACAACAATTGTGGAAAAATCCTATAATAATGAAAATTTTTAAGATAATATTGCTTCTACTTTTTCATAATTGATCAACAGAATGACTGGAGATCTTTATACATATTTTTGTTATTTTCTATATACAAACATGCACTTACATTTAGACAGTACATAGCGCAAGTGTTTTATATTTTACTATGACTGTTCCTGTAACACTTCCAAGTTTATCCTCATCTAAAAAATAATATTATAAACTTAATAAAGCTACAGTGGAAAGAGAAAATCTTCAAGATTCTAACATTACTGATTCATTAACTTTTAAACAAAAAGTAATTATCAAGAGAAAGCAATCAGTATAGAAGGCTTGCTATTGGACTGATATTACATACTGTATGCTGTACTGGCTCAGGCTTTGAAGTTTAAACCCCAAACCTGCCTATTCAAATCACTTTGCTTGTGATCCAACTGTAAAAAAATGTGTATGAACATTTATATTATAGTATTATGATAATAATGGAATGTAATGAGGGGGGGGGGGGCAAGTTCTACATACTTTCAATATATTCAAACTGACAATTAAGTCCAAAATACTGAAAATATTTACACATCTGCAGGAACTCTGCAATTCATTGTCTGCAATGGAGAAATTCAACCTGCAATTACCCACAATGCAGAATACACCCTGTTAGATGTGCATTATTATAATCTGAAACCAGTCTTTGATGAGACACAAGTCCACCGCAGAACTCTCTCAAACACACTCTCACTCAAATACAATTTGCAATCACTAAAACTGTATGCAGATAAAACACATGCGGACACCAGTAGAATATACAAGCTCCAAACAAAGACTGGGCAAAAGAATGACCTAATATAACTGGAGCTGTGAGGCCATAAAAACAAGCCATTGCATCTTTCATTAATTAATAAAAATGATTGTAAATATACCTGGAGGGCAGGTGGCTTGGTAGTTGAACAGCTGAATTGTAAATCTAAATTCCTTTGGTTCAATCCTCATCTTTGTCTTCTACAGTATGTGACCCTAGAAGAAGCTCTTAAATGAACAGTGTTTCAAACAAATTGTTCTGTACTGTACCTGTACAGTACCTTGGGGTCAAGTTAGCTTTTCAAACTCGCTATCTTTTAAAGTAAACTACATTAAGTGGCAACTTAAAATGCTTTGTTTTCACATACACTTCGCATATGATATCCTATATACTTAATGATCTTCCATTAGAGCTGTACCATAGCAGTTATAGTATGGGACTGAGTTTGTGATGTAATGAATCAGTGTGAATCTACAAAAAGAAAATATTAGGTAAAGCTAAGTTCCTCTCTGAAAAAATGGCAGCAGAAGCATCACTTTGGCTGTATAGATTTATCAGTATAATTTGGTTTTCTGCATTTCATGTAGGAAATCTAGGGGAAATAATACATTATTAAAGAATTAATTTCCATATACAGCCAAAATATTGTACATCTTACCTTCTTTTCCTTGTTCAGAACAGAATTACCTTTACCTATTTTTTCCCACTCACGGTATATGATTGATAAGGCTTTTGACATTATGAACTTGCAATGTGTACAGCATTTTTGTAAGGGGATCTGTTAAGTAAATAATGTAAAAAGAACACTAGCATTCCCATGTTGTTTTTAACTATGTAATGACAAAAAAAAACACACATGCATCAAAAATGTAAATTTGATGATGAAAGCTAATGATACAGACAGGAGTTTGTATCAGGTAGTAGCTGTCCCCCACAGCTCTGCTCGCATAGTAGTGAAACAGGACACTTTAAAAATCAATTAAAAAATGTATTGAGAAGAATTTATATTGATAGCTTTTGAATCCAAGGGCCTCTTGATATACAATATTTTCGGTTTTGCTATCGGCCATCAAGAATGTGGCTGTGAGCCCTTCGCCAAAAATATAAAAAGATGGCAAGGTATCTCTGGCCAAGTGGAAGGTAGGTATGCTCCAACGTCAAATGTTGCCACTGTATCCATTTGTGTTCAGCTCTGATGAGAGAGTGTTCCCCACATGGGAAGAAGAGCATTTGGCCGTGATATCTCTGCCAATGAGCAGGTACCCTCTAAAAGACACGTAGGTATGATCTCACTCTCAAAAACGTCAAACGTTACTCTTTAACAATCTCTAGATGATAATGTCTGCTGAACAACTAGGTATAGCTAGCTAAGCAGAGGCAAGGTACGCTCCAACATGTGGCGAGAGGTAGTGCGACTCGAACAGAGGCTAGTACATGAGCGAGGATGGCCCCGTCCAGCTCCCTACTCTGGAGTCCCCCTCCCCTCAGCCTGCAGCCTGTCTCTCGGATTTGGATTTGGTGCCACAACTGAACTATAATACTTAGCATGATGAGAGAAACTCAAAAAATCATCCGGAATGTTCAAGCAAATTATAGAAAAAAAAACAATCTAAATCTGTTAAGTAGTTCTCTTGTGAAAAATGGACAGACGTACAGACAGATGTTAGATTTTATATATCTAGAGATATACTGGTGATTGAGGTTAAAATATTGATGCTGAATTGCTGATCATCTTCAAGATCTCAAATGACTCAATGATTTGTTTTATTATTGTATTTTTACAAGAATACATAGATATGCATTCTATCAGATGCACAGGAAAATTAAAATTGCATGGCATGTACCTTTTTTTTTTCCTATGTCTAGCTTTTAAAAGAATGCATTTTCTTTGTCTGCAATATACAATATTATAGTCTAGAAGTACCTAAAGTAACTATTTTACTTTGCTATGTAAAAGTTTATCAAAATAGTCTTCTGATAATCTGCAATATTATGTCACTCACTTTTGCAAAGAACTCACATTTTGAATAAAAAATATGATTACAGAGCCTGGGCTACCAGTGGAGTCAGCTAGCTCCCCTAAACAGCACCGTTTCCCACAACACCCCTTTCTTTTGAAGAATTAATAAGATTATTTAACATTTTACTACTTGCCCTCATTTAAATGTCTGCTAGCCATCCTAAACATGTTTAGGATACGATGCTTTGGGATTTAATTACAGCAGCTGCATAAAGCATATATTTAACATACTGGACTGTCCCATTCCCAAAGTTTTATTCATGGATTTCAGATATTTGTCATTAAAAAAAATTTAAAGCAATTTTGCTTTGTCAAGCACTGACAGGAGTACTGGCCACATTTTCTAGTTGGTTGGGTGTTGGTTTGCTACACACAATGCTATCACTGCCAGATTATCAGGTGGGAAAAAAAACTGGGCATCTGGATTCAGTAAGCTAGCAAACCTTGTTACCACACAGTGTAAAGAAATTCAAGTGAAGAGAATCAGTTACAGAATCAGTGCTCTCAGTTAAAAGTCCAAATAGTTGCTTAGGCAAGATAAATTCTACTTTGCATTTACCTGGCTAACACGGTGGCATTTTTATACTCTTTGCTCAGTGTGATGGCACCAAGCATATGGAATGATCAGTTATACTTGTATTATTATCCAAATGAAGTTCACTGAAGGTCGGAGTAGCAGGGCTTAAAAGAAGTACTGTAGTTTCATTTTTTTGCGAAACTTTTGATCTTAAATCGCTAATCATTCTAACTTTCACATCTTTCAAATATAAGAGGAAAACAGAGTGGCAAGAAATACTCATGTGCACATAAGAAACATGCAGAATCTGTTCAAACATTTGGAGAGTTGAGAATTGAAATATGATCCTAAGAGCTGTAAGGCAACTGTGCTATCCCAATGCATCACTGTACCTGACCTGAACATGGTTTGAAGATATTTCATATAAATAAAAATTTTAATATACTATGACAGCTCCTACAAAGTCAACATATTTCACTCAGTGTTCAAATTCTGTAAGTTCTGCAACAAATTTAAAATGTCTTAAGTAGGTACTTAACAGGGCCAAATACAGACTGCGCATTCTTCTCTTTATAAACCTAAAAGCTTTATTGGCCAGCACACAATACACTTTACTAATCAATACAGCAAACTCATCCTTAAAAAAATTATTTTAGTTCGATGAAATCAAAAGATTGCATCTAGTTAAATTACTTTATTTCTTGGTTTGCATATACATTATCTATGCAATTGTAGCCAAATTATTTTCAATTCCATGAAGACCATTTACACATCTGTTCTGAAGAATGAACTTATTATAAAGCAGCAAAGCTGCAGTGTTAACCTCAAGTGTCTAATTAATTTTCAGTTTTCATCCTACTCAAGACTATTTACTCGGGCAAAATCAATGCTTTGCAATCTGCAACAGTAATTTTGTTTCAGTTTTTTTCTACAGAAAGGACTAAAAAGTCCGTAGAAGGCTGAAACAGTGCTGTTTTGACAATATAAGCACCCAGAAAAAAAAAAACTAACAAACTTCAGTTTATCTGCTTTCCCACATCCTTGGTTAACACTGTCTCCAACATGCTTTGTACATAAACTGCATCTGTTGTCTCAAAATAGGTTAGCAGTGGAAAGTGAGCCTGCATACTTGTGCTTTATAGTCAACGTTCTTACCTGCTGTGCCTGCTTGAAGTAGAGACACACCAGCTGAAAAAAAAAGGACCTTTGCCACCTCTGAAGATTTCACAAGTGAGCATAAGGCCTCCAGGTATACTAAACAATGTCCAATGTATTTAAAATACACGTTGAGAAAGGCCTGATTTGTCTTCCACAACTATATCTTGCACCTCTTAAAAAATAAGAAGTAGAAGAACAAGCAGCAAAGTGCCATGTTGTTTTCTAAAAATCACTTTAACAAAAACAAAAAAAAGAGAAAGCAATCAAAATTATCTCTGGAAACCTTTGAAGAGCTGCGTTTTCCCAGATCCTCAGGGTATCTCTGCCACCACATGTGGCTGATCAGTGCAATATCTTTTGAAAATAGAGGTTGAATCACACTCCGATATCAATATCAAAATACACACAAAATTATTAAAGCTTAAAAGATAAAACTCCACGACTCCTCCATAGGGATGAATTCATGAGAAACAATATAGATTAATCACATATTATGAATTTGCTGTCATCTTCAAACTTTCTGAACAGGTCTCTATTTAGACAAAATTATAATACATACACACACATACTTTATAAATATATATTGCTGCATGCGCGCACCTAGGCATCTACAAGGCTAGGGAGAGGTGACACCTCTGCTGCAAGTGCCTGTGGAGTTGTGCCTCCTTTTATAAAATCCACATACTGGAGGATAAATCTCAAGAAGGCTTCTGACGTCACTTGTGACTTTCACTTTGAGATCCTGTCTTTTTCACCCCAAGACCTAATTAAAGGACAGCGACAGAAATCAGCATTCACTTGCAAACCCACATCTGAGAAAGATGCATCTCCAGCAGGAGAACTTCCTAACTGAGGAAAGAGAGACTCACAAAGAGCCAGCAAACACAGCCTGTAAACAGGCAAAAGACGCTCAGTACTTTTTATTAGACTTTGCTTTCCTTTTTACTTTTAATTTCACTCCCTTTAAACAGGGTGCCGGTTTATACACTGAGTTTAATTACTGTATATATTAAGTATCAAAAAAATGTTTGTATGCTGCTTTCCAATGAACCTGTCAGTTTACAAAACAAATCAATACCTTTGACCTTAAAAACAGATCAAGCTTAGTGCCAGAAAACAGAGGAAACAATAAATATTGTGCCATCTAAAAATAGCAATCCTTCCTGCCCAATATTTGTCTTTCTGGTTTACTCAGCACACAGATAAAAAGAAATCGAGTTATCCTGGAATGTTATGGTACATTTAAATACGTCAATGTCATGTTTGTAAAAGTATGTATGTACTTTGTAAATTCTTATGCTCCACAACACATTTCACTAATAACAGCACACTGCTTCATATTCAAACATTTTAAAGACGTAAAGAGTGCAGTCAAGGAAGTTTGCACTGCTCTAGCAGCAGGCTGGTTAATTCTGCAAATAATATGCTAAATATTTTTCTCCCTCTCATGCCCCCTTCTCTTTGTTGTTGCTAGAAGAGCTAGAAGGGAGCAACGTCCTCCTGGGTGAGCAACAATTGTTTTTGTAATTCATTCTACATAAGAGGAATTAATCTGAATGAAAAGTAAAGTATAATTCAGGGTCAGCACAATGCTTCTACTGTATAACATACAGAAATATTATTTACACTACCATACCTTTTCTAATTGGACTGCATTTTGTTAATGAACATGTAAGTCATATGTTCACTGTCTTACTTGTTAAAGTCAAGTCATCTGCAGTGACTTTGCATCTTAATAAATCTAAAGTACAGTTGAACAGGCAACAAATAAGTGATTAGCTTTGATTTATTAGCACTTCTGCCCTGGTATGGACTGCACTGAATTGGCATGGTTCATGAAATTTGACAAATAGCAATATTGTATTTATTCATTCACTTTTTCTTTTTAAACTGTTTCTCTTTTAGAGGGTCCCAGAGATCCAGATTGTATTTCAATAGCATCAGATGCAAAACAAGGACATTTAGACAATTTGTTCCAAATGAATTTGTTTATAAATGTGGAATAAAACTGATAAGAAGCAGAGCAGATCTGAATAGTAAATTCATACATCAATTTCCTGCACTCACTTACCACAGTTCAGTGTTAATCCCAGCGCCATCAGGAAAGAAAGCAGGAAGAAAACATGGACAATGCACCAAGGTATACCAACTAGTTGAAAGATTTGGCATCCTCATAGCGAGGATGGGTGGATCGTGGAAGAAAACCAAACATTCAAAAAGGACATATTAACCAACATTTATAATTTAACAATACATGGGTTTAATCCATATACCTAGTAAATCTACCCGCAATATTGTGAATGCATTAGGAAATGCATAACATCCAGTCAAAAACTATATGAAACGGTATTAAAAGCCTAAATCAGCTCTGAATAAAGTAAAAAGTTAATAAAATAGCTTTTAAATAGTTTAAATCTAAAAGAATGTGTTATAGATAATAGCTTTGACAAGTAGTTGAATTATGCCATGGTACAGTATGAGGCACAGAATTCTTTGAATGCCACATTCCCAGAGGAATGTAGTAAATGAGTACACTGCATGGATAGTCTATGGCACTGATAAACAAGGGAAAAATAAGAAAGCTGTAAGGGTAGGTGACCTGATTGTCAGTCATCTTATTCAGAGAAGTTCATATTTATGTTCCAGTAACTAATCAACTTGTTTTCCCTGAACCAATTGAAAGAATAAAAAAAAAAAAACACACACACACTCTCAAACCATACACATACCTAATTTAAATTTGGACTAAGGATAAAAATAATTTTCTTCCTGATAAACCAATTTTTTATCATAAGCAGCAATTTCACTTGTGCAGAGTTTAACAATTACCTTATGATTAGCCATCCATGACAGAGCAATCACAGCTGACTGGAGACAAATTTTTCCTAGGGGCTCATTATTGCAAAGGCTACTATTTTGTAAGAGTTTCAGACTGATGGTGCAAAAAGCCTTTTTAATTCCAGGATTGTACAAATATACAAAATCCAAAAACAGCATTGTGGGGAAAGACAGACACATGGCAAATTTGCTGTTTGATAATGTTTGGGTGACAGGTTCATGTTCTACTCCATTGTGGATTCTTCAGTTTCCTCCCACTGCCCAAATCAATGTTAGGAGAATCACACATGGCACTAAAAGTTCCCTATATGTATAGAAGCACTGGGAAAGCACCTGCTAAGTGTGTATGCTCTATGGCAGACTTGCATTTTCCAAAGTGAGATGCAGTCGTATGCCCTTAGGAACTTTGATAACCTCTGAAATCCTAACCAGGTCTGAAAATAAATGGCTCTGTTGTTGCTGTTGTAGAGTGATTTGAATCTCTTCAGTGGTCACTAGCCCCAGAACTGTGACCCTTTAACATATACTTGGACATTTTATCTGCAGCATGCAGCAAAACAAGTAAGAAAACAGAAAATAATTTTAGAATGAATAAAGTTGGCAATACAGCACAGAGGGCAAGTTGTACCTCCTATTACTTTGTTGTAATGTGAAGGAAAGGCTGTTTATATGGTCATTGCTGTTAAGAGTATAGAGTACAGTGAAATTCATGCACTAATCAAAATGTAACCTGTTGCCAAGATTAGCGAGTATAACAGTCTTATCTGAAAACGTCTGTCTTGCTTGCTTACTTGACAAACATCAGCACATACAGTATTTATTTTGCCATAGCAAATGGAATATTAGAATTCTTTTTTCTCTTGAACACTGTAATAGGGCATAACATACTTAACTGTATATCCCCTAATTAATTACTTCACCTAGTATCACAATTTCTTTCTTTACGGAGCTAGGCTGAAAGAAGCCCCACTCCAAAACCTAAGTCCTGGCTACCAATTCTGAGCTATCAAAGTATCAGAAATACTGTATTATGCAAGATTCTCTCAAAAGTAATAAAACATCTTAGGGTTGTCAATATTCTATCTGCAAAGAGTGAGGACGCCAAGGTAACAACATATCATCACAGCTACCCACTCGTATTTTTACACCACTAAATAATAATATTTAATAAGGAAAACCACTTTGGTACACTAGAATACTGTTATATACAAAAGTTAAATCCACTAAATCCTCATTAGCAAAGCAACATGGTGACAGCACACAGCCTTTATTAATTTGTTAGAACACTGAAAAAGAGTCTGTTAGGAACTGTCCTTGACCCCACAGACTGCAAAACTCCATAATACCATAAGGCAATAGCAACATATTTGCTTGGCTATGACTTCCATATCAGTGATGAATTGGGTACACAACATACTCAAGAAACAGCTGGGTTTTTTTCCTTTAAAAAAAAAAAAAAAAAGAGATGCCTTTATGCTGCCAAGTGCGGGCCAACTGTGATGTCAGTTTTGTAGCTCCAGAAGTAACAGCACCAAAGCTAACAAAATGAATTTCACATCTGTTCAAAAGGCCATTGTCGAGAAGAGACTTGCAATCACTCCTGAGGGGTGTTGGAAGTAAAATGACTAATTGTAAATGAAGGGCTTCATATCCAATTACCAAACTTTCAAAGAGTTTAAACGTAGTAATTAGAATCAACGACAAACTAGTGTCATCACTTCAGGCTTCACAGGTCAAGCTTTGACTCATTAGAAAGAAAAAAAACAAGCCAACTGCATGTGTGTCTGCTTTGTTTTGTCAGTGTAGTTCTGTCTTTGCATCTGTTTCTTTCAGTCATCCTTGAACCTATCTGGCGTCATAATATCTACAACTGTGGGTAAAACTAACAAAACATCCACCTACAAAAAAGGTCAAGACTAACTGGTGACACAATACAGAGCAAAAGCTGTATGTCTTACCCATCTTCCCCAACTTAATTTGCCTTTTTTATTTTATTTTTTTAAAATAATCTCCTTGCTCAAGACACACCAAGTACAATCCCAGTGAGCAATGTCTTATGGGACTTTGCATAATATGCATCTCAGCCTACACATTTATCATTTCAGAATCAGAATTCACTTTATTGGCCAGGTACATTAATTTGTTTTAAAAGTTTTGGTGCGACATACAAGAACAACACAGAACAGAAACGATAAGTATAAGAAAGTAAAAAATAAAATGATAAAATATGATGCAACATATTGGGCCAGTACAAAAAAATAAAGAAACAGTAGGATTAAAATGTACAGGCAGTCTAGTGTGCAGGTATACATACAGTAGATATTGGAGTATAAGTTCAGACCTTATTAGTCAGAATAACTGCACATGGAAAAACTGCTTAGGTGACATGTTGTTTTACTGTAGTTTTCACTGCAAATGCAGAAAGAAAAGCTAGCAGAAGTCCCAAAGAAGAATCTTTTTGACTTTATAGAAGAGTAACTAGTAAGTAATAACGTATAGTGAGCTTTAATGTTATTTATGAACACTTGGAATATTAGTGCTTATATCATGCACTACACTACAAATATTATTTACTCTATAAATACAAGGGTCATAGTGACATGTATTTCTCTCCAAGACCCATGACCTGGTCACTGTCTCTGTGAGGGTGTACATGTGCTTTGGGATCACATGATTTTCTCCAGTATTCCTAAACTATGTATGTGAAGTTAACTGATGACTCAGAAATCAACTTGGAGTTTGTGTGCACAAGTGTGATGCTCCATCTACGGTCGATTCCTGCTTTCAGTCGGATGCTGCCAAGGTAGGCACCAGTTCTTTGTGACTCCAAAACTTACAAAGAAGGTTCCTAAAATGGACGGATTACAAAACCATCCCTTCATCCAAATCCAACTCTCTTAATTCAGTTCAGGCTCACCGGTGCTAGTGTGTAACCAGGCAACATTGGGTGCAGCATACCACTATAAGGCCAAATGCGAGTATATGAGTAACAAGCCAGCTGTGAGCTTATCACGTGTTTTAGGATGTGAGAGTAAAGTGGAAGTAAATGAAGAAAAACCCAGATTGTGCTCAAGCCAACATGTGAACTGACGACTCCAGAGCTAACCACTACACAACCTTAACACTATAAATGCAAAAGGCTACAGTACTACACCATCTCTTAGTGTGACCCATTTTAAATCACAAAAGAGGGGTAATTTTGACATGATTATACTTATTCCATAAATTAATAAATTACTTTAAAAGTTACTGTATTGTTCTTTATTTACCTTCCCCCCCTCATATAATACAGTATTCTGCAGAGCTACTACATTGACTAAGTTCTTACCAAAATGTAGATTTTACTCTGTATATGTGCTGTACACTTATTCAAGGTGTAATGTGTATTTGTTTCTATTTAATTAGCTGTAGATCAGTAATTTCACTTTACTTTCTTCAGTTTTTGAAAAAGCAGAGGTACGTTATGATTAGGAAACCTCTTATAAAAATTGGGAAATCGGTTTTATAATTTCAGCACAAGACACTAAAACTGCATATTGTTTGGGATTTTCTCCAAAAGCAGTAAAAATTAAATATAATGTTAAAAAAATGTGAAAATCAAAACAATGTTGTACACGTTTTCATTTTGTGCACATGTCCTAAATGTTAATTTCAGTAATTTTAATATTACTTTAGATTAATGGACTTTTGTTTGAAAATAACACTGTGCCACAAACTCTTGGAAGACAATAAAACCAGCATTTTACATTTAAGGAATCTAAACAGATGCAAGAATGTACTGCATTTTTTGGTCTTGCTCAAAAAAAGCTTCTTATTTTAGGATTTTAAGATACAATTGTTTGTGCATCTAAATCTATACAGTTCATTAATTTGTTATCTCAATATATGCAAAGCCATAGACTTTCCCAGCCTCAAAAGGTTCAAAGCAGGAGCCACCTTAGATAGATTAACAGCCCATCACAGAACAAAATCCCACACTCATAAAAGGGTAATTTATAGTACCTTTCAACCTAACAATTACATCTTTAGCACTTCAGAGCTCACCGGAGCAGCCATAGGAAACAATGAAACAATTCTATACACAGGTAATAAGTGTACACTGGATTTGTGAAGGCAAACGTATCAGTTACAGTGGAATCATGACATATAATTAATGCAGTTTCATTAGGAACTTTTTTATTTGTTGTTGAGGAGGCTATACTGCTTTAGAGCTGCAGAGCCCTGGGTTCAAATCTCAAAGCTAATTATGTCTATGGGGGGGTTCTATCTTGGCATTGTAGTTATCCAGATATGTCCAGGGTAAAATAATTGACAACTCTTAGCCCCATTTGTATGAGTGTGCCCATTGATGGGCTGGTATCCATTCCAAAGTTACAGCTTGCCTTTGCTTCAACATCTGAAAGCAGCGACCTGGAGTGAGTAGATTTAATAATGAATGTATGGATGTTGCTTTGAAAGAACATTAAAGTAGTATGGCTTATCAAACTTAACTGATTTAAAAAATCATATTGTTTGTCATTTGTAAGGCCACATATTTGGTTCCCACAAAAACTGTGGGTACATAATGTACTTTTTAAAAGGAGACGTTCTGAGACATGCCTCCTTGGTTACAAGAAGCTAGTCTGCAAAAGACCATTAACATGCCATACCATGTCATGCCATTTTGTAAGCCCAATTAATCCTGAACAGGGTCATGGGGCAATGCTGAAGTGGCGTCAATGGTTGCGAGATGTGTGCTAGTTTGTTCCCCTGCGATGGACTATTAACATTTTAACCATTTAGAAGAAAATTATTCTTTGATACAAGAATTTCTAATCTTGTACAATTGTGTTCAAAAACACCTTTTTAGCCCGGAGCCAGCTATTAAATATTTCATTTAATTAGGTGTGTCGTGGATGTCTGGGGCCCTTGCCTGGCTGGGACATCTCTTCTTTGGAAAGACCAGGGGAAAAAAGTGTGGATAGAGCATTACCTCCCCTGAAACACTAGATGGCAGCCTCCCTGGGTGGCAGCGGTTCCTCGGACTCCTGCAGGGCTTCATGGTAGATGGAGTTGGATACAGCCCTGTTGGGATCCGGGGGCACTGCCAGGGGGCGCTGCAGCTGTTACTGAGCCTGTGTGGGTGATTCTTCCACCACACCCAGTACTACTGCCGGAAGTGGGGCAACGAGCACCTGCAGCACTTCGGGTGCCTTATATAAGGGGCCAGCTGACATCACTCGGTGAGCCAGAGTCGGGAGACAAGGCATGCCAAGGAGGAGGGGAGGAGAATAAGAAAAAGAAGAAGGAAAGGAATTAATTTATTGTATGCTGTGCTTAGTATTGTGTGTTGTACTTGTGGGAACGGGAAGGCTTTGCCCGCAAATGAAGAAACAAAATTAAAAAAACACTTGTGCTTTATAAGTGTGCCTTCCTGCATCTGTCTGTGTCGGGTTGGGTGGCTGGCTCGCCCCTTACAGTTGTCACAGGTGGCATTTTGATACTCTCTCTCTTGTGGAACAAACTAGATTAGTCAAATTTGTTATCATTTTTGCATCAGTACCTATTCCCTCATTTTTTTCTCTCTCAACACCGACTTTAGTTACTTTAATAAGAATTTGCAAAGGTTCAACTGGTATCAAACAAGTTACTGTGTTTTACTTAACACCACTTTTCTAACTGCTATCCGGCTATGAAAAAAGACAAATTTTAGCAAGCAATTAAACTAAAATGAAGCTGAGAAAATCAAAAGATTTACTGACTCTTAAGTACTGCATAAAACGTTGAGAAGGCATTATACATGCTTATAACTTTTAAACCAGCACCATTCAATTTTTATCTGTAACTTATCAGATTCTTGACAGAGATCTGATATGGACAGCAAATGACATATAGATCTAAGAGACAATGACATAATCATTAACATCCAAATCAGTCTTATATTAAAAAAATAAACTGAACAAAAACTTGTGGCTACTACAGCACTGCTGAACCACAATGTGTAAGCCCTATCCTAATACAATCACCCATCCATTCATTCATTCATTCATTCATTTTTGAATCAGATTATCTTGGGTCAGGGGTACTGGAATCTATGCCAGTCCATTACAACCAACTCTTGCAAGTTCATTTTAGAGTCTTCAATTAACTGAATGCGTATCTCTGTTGGACAACATAGAAAATTTCACACACACCACTCTCAGTGGGATTGGAATTCTAAACCTGGACTCCACCACTGTGCTGTTGCAGCTATCTGTGTTTAACAATCAGTTAACATGTATTCAGTGTGGTGCCTTTAAAGATGAAAATAAAATGTTTCCCAAGCGCAGTATAGCATTTGCGCATCCTTACAGCGAGTAGGTTAAGTAGCCTGCCCAGTCGGGGTTACAAAGTGAGGCTGGGACAGTATTTAAACATACAGCCTTACAGATTGAAGCTCACATACCAATCACAATGCCTGCCGACACTGTATCCACTACTGTAAGCCACACATACAGTACAAGTGTATCTCCGGGGGAGTTTTTTTTTATTCTCTCTCTCATATGCGTTATTGTGAAATAGGCGTTCTCCGAGTGCCTGTGTGACGACTTCAAGGAATGGATCAAGTGGCCTTCAGTCTCTCATCGCTCCGACTTCTCTGCGATCAGTAGGCACCTTTATGGATGATGTAACATACTCTGTTCTTCCGTGACAAGTGCATGCTGAACAACTGCAGGAAAAAACTTTTACTTTGAAACCACAAGGAAACGCCACTAAAAGATAATTCCCAGGCGTTCGTGCCGGGACTTGCTCTTTCCCACCTTGATAAAAAAACCTGTTGCCACTAGAAGGCGATAAGTAATTATAAATGCGTGCAACAGAGACGGGGCCAAAATAAGGTTTGCATGCTAACCCACGTACAAGACACGCAATAAGCGTGCGCGGGCATTCCGAATTCACGGGCGCCGTAACAGAAGCGAGAGTGGGTGTGTGTGTGGCACCTGGGCGCGGGGCGAACAGCGTGTAGAGGCGCGCTCTCAGCGACACCTGCGCGGCAGTGTGGGCCGTCCGGAACACCTTGGAAGTCTTAGAGCCCGACCCTGACAGGAGGAGGAGGACTGACAGAAAACGTGGAAAGTTTCGTGCGTGACACTCAAAATCACTGTGCTTGGAAAATGTAGGAAAAGTGAGTTAAAAAATGTTAAAATGAAAAAGGTCGAGTCGGTCGGTGCGCGTGCTCAGCAACTCTTAACACACGTGCCCACTTACCTGGATCTGAACTCCCTTCCGTAGCAACCGGCTCGCTCGTTTCCTTGCCTGCCTTCTTATTTCCCTTTTTTCTACCTTGTCCCTTGGGCTTTTTTATATCCGACATCGTCAACGTTTGTCCTGCTTTTTTTTCTCTTGATTCACCGTGAATAAAGTGAAAAAATGCGGAGACAGATTTCTTCGGCTTTTTTTGGGAGAGGGTTGAAAAACAAGAAACAAAAGTCACTCCGTGCGAACTCCAGCAGTGAAGTCGTTCTTTCTCTTTCGTAGTTAAAAGTTCAGCTGGACCGCCTTTGAAGTCTCCCAGGTCACTCCAATGAAATATCCTTGATGACTCCCTGCTGACTCTCAACCTGTTCTTTAAACTTAAAAACCATGCATGATGCCCGTCCCACTGGGTGGAGAGTTTGCTGAAACATAAGAGAGTATTTCAGAGGTATACCACATGACCGCGACACTGGTTTAAAAAAAAAAAAAAGTCGAGAGAGAAAAATGAAATACTTATGTTTAAGAGGTTTTAGCAAAGTTTACATCTAAACATTAATAGAAATGAATGAATAGTAAAGAGCCATCCATGTGCGCTAACTAGACTTTCACCCTATGTCTTTCCACCGTTTCTGGAGCGCAGAGGGTCTTGGTTTAGTACGGATTTTATGGGTTCAGTATCATTTCGCGTCTCCCATAAGGTGGACTAAGGGGCGTCACAAAGGGGTTTCGAGTTCCGAAACAGTTGCAAGACCTGTGATGTAATGCCCTGTTAGTCATGAACTGTTAACAGGTTCTCAACTGTAAAAGCACGGCATCTTTTATTATATTACATTATGTGATTAACATTGCTTTCCTTCTCGTTATTCTAAAGTTTAGAATCTTTTGTTTTTCTTCTGATTGTCGAATCTATGGATATAACCTCGTGCAGGTGTGATTGCAACACATTATTCAGTTCTGTACTTCAAGTGTTAATAATTTTAGGAGTAAAATTAATCCAGTAAAAAGAAAACTTTAGAATTTTAGATTAGTTAGCCATTTGCCAAGTTTGCTGCTGTCCATGACCCGAATGGCAAGCCATCTCTAACAGTTATGTTCTTGGCCCCACGACAGGGCTAACTAACCGTTCAAATTTTAATGTAAGTGATATGGCTTGAAAATGAAGATGCTGCCTTCCATATAACTGATATGAAGAAAACCACCCAACCAATGTTAAAGCTTTAAGCGTTTAGCGTTTGAACATATGTGTTACTGGAATCCTCTTCTTCCTGACAGCCCTGAATTGGAGTGAGTGTGTTTGAAAATGATGAATGCATATAATATAAGCAAACTAACCGTTCAAATTTTAATGTAAGTGATATGGCTTGAAAATGAAGATGCTGCCTTCCATGTAACTGATATGAAGAAAACCACCTAACCAATGTTAAAGCTTTAAGCGTTTAGCGTTTGAACATATGTGTTACTGGAATCCTCTTCTCCCTGACAGCCCTGAATTGGAGTGTATTTGAAAATGATGAATGCATATAATATAAGCATAACCTACATATGTCAATCAACCACAATCACATTTCTATAGTCCCCAGTATTGAAAGATGTAAGCAGGAGTTGTGAGCCAAGAAGTGTGGTGGCTTGCTGGTAAATTCAGAAGTGAAAACCTGTGGGAAGAGTTTTTGTATTTTGTACTTACCGTTCAGTGACACACAAGCAAGTGTGCTTTTTATTGCTGCATTCCATTTTTATTATGTTTTGGGGTCACATTATTAATTCAGTGCGAGAATTAAAACATCTTACATCTTGCCTGAAGAAGGGGCCTGAGTTGCCTCAAAAGCTTGCATATTGTAATCTTTTTAGTTAGCAATAAAAGGTGTCATTTTGCTTGACTTTTCACTCTATTAATAGTACATATTCTTGTAATCCTATCACATTTTAAGCATTGTTTTATCAAAGGACAAGTTAAGTGAGGGCTGTAATGAAAGGAATTAAGTAGATAAAGCATTAGTTGTAATAATTTTACTTATAAAAGATACATGACATAAGACTAGTATGCCTAATATTCAGAAAGCTCTCAGAGTCTACTGTAATAAGTATTGTGGAGTCACTGTTCCGCTATTAGCCATGTATGAGGCAGGTGTAGTATTGTGATGATGATGTCCTTCACAAGTACAGTTAAGCATTGCATTCACAACACCTGTTTGCATTGAACTTCTAAATTAAAGAAAAAAGGGGTATCGTAAGGTTTATGAATACACATTAAGGAATAGTGTAATTTATCTAGCCATCTGCAATGTATTATTTTCACTCAGGAATCTCTGATCAGTACCAAATAAACTCAATAAAAAATAAAATAAATTACAACTTACCTGCTGTTATGCATGTACGCCAGGGGATCATCTTCCTGGGTCAGCTGACATAAGTGATACCACTCTAGAACAAGAGAGGGCACTCACTCTGTCTCTCCTTTTCTACCCACAGCTCCAAGAAGCCAGTGAGTGAAGGGCAGGGGTCTATAAAACCAAATGTTCCCCAGAGGATAGTGTCTGATATTGGACTCAGAACTCAACCTGGAGAAAGGCCCATCGTGTTGTCCAAACCTCCCTAAATCAAGGAGCATTTTGTTCGGTGGGATTTTTTTGTTGGTCCCATTACACACAGTTTTTGTTTTACTTTGCTTTATTAAATGGGGACACTCAGCTGGTGCCCCAGAATTTTGCAGTGGCTCATGCAATTCTGTCTTTCAATCACACCATAAGCATTTCATTTAGACATGTAAACATGGACCATTCTATAAACTAAAAAAAATTTTTTAAAAATTGTTTGAGAGGAAATTCGGTATATCAAGAATTGTCATAGTTATCATTGTTACGAGGAGGTTTGTTATGTTAATAATGTCTTAAGATGAAAAAAGAGAAAATCTGATAATACAATACTTTGACCCTAAGGATTCATGTGCTCCCGATTACACAAGAACAATAGTATGAGATATACTATAATAGCTAAAAATTATTGCCATGAATATTTTATTAAATAAACTGTCAAAAGGATTAAGCCAACATGAATTTCTTTGCAACATTAAGGAAAAGTAACTCATTGGCAAAAAAAAAAAAGATTCTAGGCCATTATTACTGTAATCAAATAAAACTTAATGCTTGCAGAATATAAGCAACCACCAACTAGTATATCATATACAAAAAATAATATATCACTCTGAATTCAATGTGTATGAAAGTCGCAGTTTAGTTGGTGATGGATACAGAATCAATATCATTCACTCCATTCAGATGTTCAAAGCACCTAAGTTCTAGTAACAGTGGTGGCCAATGCTTTAAGGTAAAGTAACCCTCATGTGCCAGGATCTATTACAGGAGGTCAGTAGCCATATGGCATTCAGCATTAATCTACTGAAGTGTAAAATCTGCACATGGGTACACTGCTGCTAAGAAGGGATACACATACATAATCAACAGCCATGTTCAGATACTCCATGGCATTCAGATCTCTCATAGGATCCAATGTGTGATACAAAACTACACTCTTAACGCTTCCAACCCCATCTTGCACTGTAATCATTTAACAGGATGGACCTATGGACTTGTGTCATTGTTCACTAAGGTCTAGTCTCTCCATCAGTGTGAACCAACAAACAAGAACATGTTTTGGACTCCTCCAGTTTCTAACATTCCATAGTCTATTGCAATTGCACCTTTTTCTACTTTGAAAGAAGTGGAGCCTTCTTGGTTCATTGTTTGCCATATTTCATTTGTAACAAGGTAGTACATATTGTGTGTTGTTATATGATTCTTGGGGCAAGCTGCTGCACTTGACTGTCAGCTGACAGACTCTTGACAATCTGTTAATCTGTACAAGTCATATCGTCCTCTTTTACCCCTTTAAGTTTCTAATAACATGGCCATTTTTGGCAGAATATTTTTTGCGTGGTGGTCCATTTTTAATATACCTGGGACACTACTGGTTGTGAAAACCTCAGCAGGATTACTGCTATTAACAGATTCATATTGACAATGCAAGGTGCAAACATCCCAAGCTTAGTGGCCAGGTCGTGAACCGAGGTCAGGTTCCTGTAGCCACACATCCATATAGTATACATACTGTCAAATGTGCAGGTTAAGTTTGACTATTATGGGAATGCCTAGAATGACGCTGTGACTTACTTTTTTTCTTTTTTCACCTTGAGCCAGGATGAACAAAAATCAGAAGAAGACTAATAACCCCACCCCAGCCCCTCCCCTTCTGGTTCATCCAGTTTAAAACAACCAGGAAACAGGAAATAGTTGTTATATGAAGGACCATCGTTGAGTGGGGATGGATCTACCGCACTAGAAATTTTCAGTTAGACACCAAAAACATTTGTAATTCTCCTGTTTTTTTAATACAATTATACATTCTCAAAATCCACTTAATTCATTTCAATGGATACATCAATTTTAATTTTTAAATTAAGAGCACCATCACAAAACAAAACATGGATACACTACCACTTCAAAAAGTAATGTGTAAGAGTAAAAAGGACCATATACAAAAATTTAATTAGGGATTTTAACCACCACCTAAATCTGAAGAAAATATTTCCAGTTTCAGTTCAGTCTACATCACATCTTTACTGGAACATTGCATTACAGTATACATGTTGGTTTATCTCAAGGTTTTCATTCTGAGGACTTGCTTTTAGATGGTCAATATATTAGGAAAGGCTCATGATTTGGGAGGATGGGGTAGTAGCCTGAGTTTATATTTCCTTTTCGGTATGTCAAATATTTCTAAGATGGTTTTCTGGAATCTGTCCTAGGATAGGTTTAGGCTGTAGAAAGATTTACTGAATGCCCAACCCTTTAAAAACAAAAACTACTATGAATTGCAGTAATAGAACATCCAGAGGCAGCACTGTATGGAACCTGTCAGCTCAATGTTACTCCCACATTTCAAAATATGTGTGCATCAGGTTAACTTGTCCTGTTGAACCGACCTAGTGAGCTGTCCTGTGATGGACTGGCACCCCATCCTGGGTAGGTTCTTGTGATAGGGCAAATTTTTTTCCTGAGATTGGCTCTTGTTTCTTGCATCTCCAAAACTGGTTTAAGTAGGTTCATGAAAAAGGGATGAATGGGGAGCACATTTAGAACAAAATGGCAACATACAGTAACTGTTCAGGATTTGATGTCCACTGACTTTCACAATACAGTATATAGGTATATCAAAAATATAAAAGGATTTTTTCTCTTCATGGGATATTCTGTAGATTGATTCTATAAATATGTTACATGCATATTCTGTTCATGTTATCTTAAGAATGTTAATTTTGATCATGCTGAAAAAGAATGACACTGTTCAGAAATTATGTCATTTTACAGTTTTCATTAAGCTCCTCTTTTCAGCAGTCTGTTTCAATTTTTACACACATTCTTTTGGATTAAAGTGTCCAAACATATTTGCCTTATGCCTAATGCTGCCAATAAAGGCTTTGGATCCTCACAAACCTATTATGGAAAATGTGAATTCAGAAAATAGCCTGTGGGAAAGATGTTCAAATGTTAAGATTTTCAGTTTTCTCCTATTAACAGACATCTAGATAGTTTTATTCCCATATTCCCTTATTTTATAGAGTTTTTTGAGAGCAAGATTTCTTTTTCAGATAATACTGGTTTATTTTTTGCACTACATCATAAAAAGTTAAGGAATCAAAACAATTTGTGGTTTTATCTCTTTATCACTTCACTGAAATTTTGAATAAGAATACCAAATACATGATGAACTGTAAATCTCTAAACATATTTATTCTTAGAGTTGTAATAATGTTTGAATAATTAGTCACCACAATGAATTGGGTTCCTCTGCGGAAACTCCAGATGGTGCCTAGTTTATACACAGTATGCTTATATTAGTCTCTGACCTTTTGGAAACTGACACATAATTTTGTTTATGTACAAAAAAATAATACTTTATTATCAGTAAATATTGCATTGATGTCATTGCTTCGTCACATGAGGAAGTGGGAAAAAAAAGTTTAAATTTGTGTGTTTTTACTAAACTCCTACTTGATGCATATTGTAAATTGTGTACTTTTGGCAACCGCCTACTTAAGCTATGATACTAATAATGATCAAACAAACTCTCAAGGAATCAAGGCGTACATTTTACTCATTTTTCCATTACTGCAGCATAAATCTATTCAATCTTTAAAGTAAATGTTCACATTTTAAGATATTTTCTTATGAATTTTGGTGCTCACATGCACCCGTTATAACTTGCCCCTGACAACTTACTGGAGATATTATGCAATTTGTACAAAGACACAGAGGGCTTTTTTACCCTAGAAACCGACAGTTAACTGGGTTTAAAAAAAAAGACTTAGCAAGTGAATGGGAAGGATATCAAGCAAGAGGAGACATGTTGAAAGAAAATCATTTTCTGTTATCTGAAGAAAAATGTGTAAGTTGCACTCTCTCTGAAAAAGTAGTTTCACTATCAACTGCTGTAATGGTGGCTGAAACTTACTCATAGTATTTGTAAAAAAATACAAAAAAGCAAACAAAATTAAATAGGTTTCATGAATTTCATAAGGATATCCTGAGGTGTAGCACAGTGGTAATCATTTCTAAACTTAGATGTTTCCATTGTCTCCAACTAAAAATATCTCATTGAAGCAACTCACATTATCTATAGTTGTTTTTCGTTGCCTTCCAATAAGAGAAGATTAATTCTGAAAAGATAATCTACTGTGTAATGGCACAACTCCACATGGAAAAAGTCATGTTTTAGAAATTAGTATGAATGAAAGCGTCCATATGTTTTGGTATTAATATTTTCACTATATGCAAAAACAAAAGAAATATAACTTTTTATTTCCTTAATAAGGTGAATACAGTGAGATACATTAGAGAAAGGTTTATACCATGCACAGTTGAGGAAGTGTACAAGTGCTTCAGTTATGCCTAGTGTCCAAAATAGATTCAACTATTAAAAAAATACTTCAATATTCTGGTAAATTACGGTCTAATTAGAGATTTTAATTACGGTTTTAGGAAGCTGAGAATCTGTCATGACAGCATTAGGCATCTCTGGACAAGAAACCAGCCATTACCATTAAGACACTAGAGTAAGGGGTGCTGAAAATGGGGCTTTGTAATCATATGTGATTAATAAGTTATAACTCAGTCATTTCAAGCACATTCACCTATATCTCATTTTTGAGTTGTCTGATAATTAAGACAGCTTTAGATGCACACTAACCTGGTACAATGAATAAATGACCTAATACCCGTGAAAGCAGGAACGTACACAGCCACTGACTTCCATGCAGGAAAAATCATGCCACAGGACTGCAGTGACACACAATTCCCTGTAAAGTGCAGATGTTCAAGCAAACCATTTTTGGGCTGCGGACTTAGACAATCAAGAAGGACAGAAAATTTGTCAAAAAGGTAAAACTTTAGTGTATTTTATTATAATTTGTAGTTTTTGATCCAAACATAAGACAACAGTCACAAAAATCGGGAATAAATATCAAAAGCAAAAAACAAAAGCCAAAACACTTCAACTCAAGGAAAAAATCTACTGAACTTGAAGGTTTTCACAAAGGAAGATTACACAATATTATGGTAAAAACCTCTAGTTAGGCTCCCTTCTTTATTTTCAGAGCCTCTTAGCTGAAGCATTAGAAAGATTGCATAGTAACAAACACCAACAGGAGAGGGCCAGGGGCAAAATTCATGTTAAAGGAAGGGCTAAAGATGGAGCCCGGGACCTCTGCTAACAACTGCCATACTTTAGAGTATGAAGGGAAAATCACAGCAACAGAAGGAAACCCACAGAGATAATGTGCAAACTTCACATGGACAGAAACTGGGCTAGGATCTGAGCCCAAGCTTGTAGAACTGTGATTTAGAAGCATTACCCACTGTGTCACCCAATTTAAAATACACCATACATTATTTGTTTGCAATTATATTTTGAAATAAGCACATTTAATATATATAAACTATTATGATGTGCAATGGAGGCAACATTTAAACTATAGTATATATCTGTCAGTATAATACCACAGCAATGAAGTAATGAAATTTTTAAAAAAATGCAGTGCTTCAGTACTTCAGAGTTTGAAATATTGGAAGATAGCAACATTTCAGTTCTTTTCTCAGTTAATGGTAATAGTGCAGCTCAGTGGTCAGAATTAAGAGGGTAACGATGAATTGAATGTCTGTGATGACTCAAACAGATTTCAGCCAGAAAAATACATCTAAATGCTAATGCACAGTAGTGTCCAGAACAATAAAATAAAAAATAAACATTCATGGTAGTACCATAGGTAAACAGAAAGAAAGAAAGAAAGAAAGAAAGAAAGAAAGAAAGAAAGAAAGAAAGAAAGATCATTGGCTTATTTAATGTATCAAAGTAACAACCACTGTTGTTGTTATTCAGTTAAAATTATTACAAAGTACTGTACAGTATTTTAGAACTGGGGAAAATATGACACCTTTTAAGGGTGATACAGTGAATAGGTGCAGAGTTCTGGGATCAAAAGCTGACCAGTGTGTCTGCGGAGTTTGTAGATTCTCCCTGTGCCTTCATGTTAGTTAGCATCTCTAAATTAAGCCCACATGAGTAAGTGTTGATTACTACATTGTGCCCAAGGTGGCCAAGACAGACTCCGACCTCTATGACCAGAAATGGATTAAGCAGGATGGATAAATGATTTATTGTAATTAACTAAATATTTTGACTTATTTATATGTTATTCATTGACTGTTCACCTCAGAAACAGAGTCAGATCTGCTGACAAATCATGGCATCACTTACTGTTTGAGAATTGTATACATGACTTTTATTTATTTACTTGAAGCTATAACCCAAAGTGTCTTACAAATCTTAACAATTTACTTCTTTCTTCCCTAGGTTTGAAAACAGACAGTGAGTCAGTGGTGTGAATCTGCAGATTTTAGTCCATTGCCTTAAATGCAAGGTCACACTGCCTGGCTGCCTGCCTATATTACTTAGGCCTTGATTTACAAGAATCTCTAAATGAGATGAAATTAATTAAATAAAACTGATTACACTAGAGTATGTGATTGTGACAGGGTCATTTAAGAAGCCTAATTGTAAGAAATCCATACACTATTTCTCTTTTTTATATTGTTGCATCATTTTCAAAAATAACTTTATATTTTATTTAAACCTAAATAGACCATGTAGGTATGTTAGTTACTTAATTAGCAGACAAAATGGTTTCTAAATTAAGAGTGTTAGTCTTGACTGGTCAGTGCTGTAGCCATTAATTAATTCCCTGAATGAATCAAAATATTTCATTTTGGGAATGGCATTGAGGGAAGCACTGAAAAACCGGCCTAAAAAATAAATAGGGCTCAAGAAGACTTAGCAGATTAGATGTTCACTGTGACAAGTCTGGATATCTAGCAACCTCTAGAGGTCAGTGAGCACTACACGTCATATATGAAGATATTGTCTTAAAGTAAAGATTGAACCCTTTTATCATATTAGGGATTTTTAAAGAAGTGAGGGCAAATTATAGACAGTCTGATTCAAAACTAACAGCAGACATACTTGGTATTAAAAAGACCATAGCTTAAGATAACACATCAAGTGGTCTGGGACACAAAGGATCAAAGAGTGCTAAAACACTAAGAGCTGACTCACCAAAGTAAGTTTCAAAACCGTGACAGGACTGAGAGTAATTCCTTAAACAGGAAATGTCAGACAGTAGCACCTGCAAAGCTGTGACTTCAGAACCCAATGGGCTAACATGCTTTACTACAAAACACTGGAAAACGGACGAATCACACACATCCAAGACAAGAGCCCAAAAAGCTCTGTAAGACAAAAATCACTCTCATATATTTCACTCTTCTATGAACAACAAAAAACCTCAAACATTTTGTCTTTTGTATTTAAGATAAAGACAGGTATATCAGATACCACCACAGAAAGAAGAGGGAAGGCAACATTTAGTAAGTAATATTGTACTTAAAAATGCAACGATATATTAATGGCTACTACAAGAACCAAACTGATTTAGTAGTGAATATGCTGGATTAGCAAAAAATACTTATACCAAACCAAAACAAAGCAGAATATGATGAATTCAATCAGCAAAATAGCTCTTATTATCTCTATAGAAAGGAAAGTTTGATCAGGCTAAAGGCAGAGCTCAAAGGAAATTACCTCGAGGAAACCAAGAGAAACTGGAAACAAATGAAGAAAACATTCAAAAAGGTACAAACCAGTGAAGGACGTTTTGAAAACATTCATAAAAAACTCAATAATTTACTTCATTTGTATTTCAAAATTTATTTCCAAAATGCTAATGGAAAAGTCAACCTTTGAATAAAAGGCTTTCCAAATCTACCATATGTAAAGAATACAATCAGAAAAGTTATTTAAATGGAAATAAAATGATTGAAATCTTGGTTTGAATAATCTAACCAAAAACTAATGGAAATGTCAACCTTTGAACAATAGGCTGTCCAAATCTACCATATGAACAGAATACAATAAGAAACGTTATTTAAATAGAAATAAAATGATGCAACATATGTATACCAGTGTTCGAGTGTTTGGAATTATCCAGATATTTTCATGTTATTATATAAATTGATACTTTCTATCAAGGTACTATTGAATTGATTTAAACATAATGGTAAGACATTTCTAATGTGGCAAAATTACTTTTCTGCTTGAAATGACTGACTTCTAATTTTTTATTCACATATGTGTTCAAAGCTCCATTTTCTGCAGCCATTATTTCCTCATATACCAGCCCCCTGTGACAAGAGAACAATTAACCTAAGGATGAACTTTTAGAAAACCCTACAAAGGACAGGAAAAATATCCACATACACAATGACAATAATTGAGATTCACACAAAGTGTCCCTGAAATGTGAGGTGGTAGTGCTAAGCAATGCACCATTGTGACAACATAGTCAATCTTCTGAAAGCTAAAACATACACAAATAGAAATGTGTGAAATTCATTCAGCAATGGGACATGAAGAAAGATAATGAGCTCATTAAAACAATTAAAATCAAGTTAATTGTCAAGCAAAGTTGTTAAATAATGGCAAATAAGAAGCACATCCATAGCCAAACAGTGCATAAACAGTGGAAAAGGTGTGGTGATGAACAAAGCAGGTTTAAGCAAAGTGTGGATCAAAATCATAAATAGAATTCTAGAGTGACACCTCCATTTTTTTGCATCCAAGTTCAAGGAATTTGTATTGCAATTAATAACTAAGAATAATTATTCTGAGGCATAGTTGACTCACTACTAAAGATACCAATAACCAAGCAGGCCATTTTCATTCATTCGAAACACAGATATCTTCAGTCCCTCTAATCTTGACAGTAAGAGCAAACCTCTGAAGTGAGAGACAGTTGACATTCTTAACAATTCCAGTTTATTTTCTCAGATTTCATAAATTTAGATCAGTGACATATTTGTGTTTATTAGTGTCCGGAATTTAGGTGTTTATGAAATCAGCTTCATTCAGCATTTTTCCGCTTTCTCACCAGAAGTCACCTTTCAATTAGACTTCTATTTCATGTGTTAATATTACAGTCCAAACCTCATCGTTTTAGTTTGTTTTTAACCACATCTAAAAATCTTTAATACTGTATGTGTTCGAGTTTAAGTTTTGACTCAGATAAGTCAGGGCTTGATTTTACTGTATAATTTCTGGTATTTTATAATGTCAGTTGTATAAGTCGAATGTGGAAAATTCACGCTATTGGTCCAAGAGATTATGATATGCTAATGCCCACCTGAGAAAGTAACAATGGAGCACATAGCCTTTTTTTCCTATGTATTGTGCCTATGTGACCACACGGTAATGCCCGAACTATTCCGAAGTGACGTTTGCACTGTTTTGTGTTTTCTGTATCTCACACCTTCATACACCTTTATCATAAGAGCATCCCTTATCTACGATGGAGCGTTGGATCAGAAGAAAATATGAAGCTGGTTTTAAATTAAGTCGTTGAAGTAGTGAAAGAAATTGGTAACTGTGCTGCTGCAACAAAATCCGATATATCTGAGAAACTGGTGCGAGATTGGAGGAAGCAAGAAGATGTAAAAAAAAAAATAATAATTTAAGTGTTGCATTCTTGAATGGGCGTATAAGTCAGGGTCTGATTTTGTGATCGCTTTTTCGGGTTTCAAGACCCGTCTTATACATGAGTATATACGGTAATAAAAAAAAAAAACAGATGTCTGCTGTCAAATTTCTGAATTCTGTGAAAGAATCTAGGACTGTACACTTTAATGGAATAATAATCTTTGTCTTGGATTTTTCACAAATTTTTTCAAGAAAAAGCAGGATGGGTAAAGTTTAAAGGTGAATGAACATTGAGTTAAAAATCATAAACAGCGATTTTTTGCACTTTGGATTTTTTTTTCCACTTTTACTTTCAGACGTGAAGTGCTTGTATTAGAGGCTCAGGATGTGCCCTCATGCACTAGGTTGCTTGCTGCTTTGTCTCTAAGAACAAAGGTCTGGACTTCAAGACATGGCTTGAAGATTTTTGCATAGCCTCCGTTGATTTGCCATCAGGCACAGAGCTTACATGCCTGTTTACACTCCATAGTTAAACCAAGTGCATTTTCTCCTTTCTATAATAATAACCAATATTTCTGTGCAAAGTTCCAATGAAACGGAAGAAACTCAAACCAAAAGGTTTTCCACTATGTTTGTTCTCTCACAAATAAAGGAAAATCTTCGAAGGATTAATCCCTCCCCACGAATAATGTGGAAAAGGTCATTCTATAGTTATTCTGAACATTCTATGGCTGTCATCAATGAGTGAGGAGGTAAACATGAAAGAGAGACAGAAAGTAAGAAAGCAGCGATTGAGAGAGTTACAGTAAGAACTGGACTTAACCAACCAATAAAACTAGAAACATATCAATAGGAATGCCTTATAAGGGTAACACTGTGAGTGATGTGCCCCAAAATGCAATGTAATGCTTTACAAGTGCAATAATAGAAAAGACTAAAAAAATTTTTGGATCCTAAAAGTAAGTTAGACTAGAGCATTAGAACAAGCTAGATGAGAACAAACTGAAGAATTACAGCTAAATGAAAGGACAGGTTGAAAGAACAAAGTGAGAACACTGGTACAGAAATAATCATAGATTTTTGGAATTCTAAGAGTTTAGTCACAAAAGCAGGCATCAAATACTCAAAGAGGTTGAATTCAAAGCACTCATTTTAAATAGAAAACTCTCGAAAGAAACCATGTTACCAAGTGACAAGATATGACATTGAGCCAAAGCTAGAAGTAAGCTAAAAGAAGCAAATGTGATGATCGTCTGTGGTTTTGTATGTACTGTAGAAATTCTTCTGGTATTAAGATAAATGTACTGTAGTAAATTTCTATTCATTTACTGTATTTTTCATGTAACATTTTCTTCCTTAGAAATTCATCCTACAAACCCCAACTTCACACTTCTCTTCCATTTTATTACGTTTGCATCTTTACTTTCATTTCCGTCCAACAACAGTTTTTTGTGAGATTGCCTGTTTATTTTTTGGGTTCATGCCATTTTCTGCATAATTGGGTTGATCTTGTGGACAAAAATCCCCAATCCACTCTTTCCAGCTATTAGTGATGACAACAAGAAACACAGCAAACATATAAAAAGTGACAAAGGCAATATTTCAAAAATGTATTCTCATCTTTCTACATATACTTAAAAACTTGGTCTGCAGAGATGAGTACATCCTAGTCTGGCTGTGAAAACTGTTTCAAATGCAAATTTCAAATTAATTATTATTCTGCAACTGTTCTTACAACTCACTGTCAGAACAACACCCAAATAATATGATGATAATTCTGGAATTGTTATGTCCTGTCAGGAATAATGTAAGATGTGGTACTATTTCAGCCAAGGAACTATTAAACATATAGACAGAAAGAATCACTCTCCAATGACTAAATACATTTTGGAGATGAAGGGTTTTACATCCATACAAATCTAAGGAAATAATTCAAGGACAAACAACAGATTACAGAAACAGACAACAAATGAATTATTTTAGCGTGATGGCTGCATACACAAAATAACTGAGTGGTTCCAGTCTTCCTTGCTGATCTCAAAAGTGATTTCAAAGCTTTTAGGAAGATAAATTCAAGACAGAGTTTAAAGTTGTCTCATAGCCAAAAGCTGATTGAGTTTGAAGTTTAAAGGACAGTTGGTGTGTAAGACTCAACATACAAGGGGAAAGAGGCCAGGATTTGGGAGAAGAGTGAGAATTAAGAGGTACGTGTGTAGTGTTTTGTGATATACAAGTGGGCTAGTCACCCACACAGGATATACTGGTGTTTAATTGCCATTTACTGTAGATAGGCACAGAGACCATATAGGGTTGCTATGTGTCTCCTGGTTTATGCTTTGTGTTCTTTCTATGTCCAAACCTTAGATTTTTTTCTAGTTAATATAACTACCAATTCTATTTGTGTTTTGCCTTCTGTGTGTTGTTCTGAGTGCGGTGTAATTCCACAAAGGGACCTACTATCAGACAGGTAAATGCAACTCAGTGTAACAATTTGTGAGTTGACAATCATGCACTCTGCATCTTGTGGTGTTTGTCATCTCCATCGATGTTCCTCATTTCCCACTCCTGTCATTTAGTTTTCTCTCTTTAATCAACACCTGCATATCTTGTCACCATGACAACAACATAAAGTTTGAGGTGATGCTCTTGCATTTCTTCAGGGTTGCTCACACCTGTAGGCAAATTCAAAAACCCACTTCTCTTCACACTTAATGTTAATGTTACTTAATGTGAAACTTAATGTTTCAATTTGCATAGCAGATGAACAGTCTGCCCTGGAAAGCAGGAAGACATAAAAACTCTTAAGACTGTAGAAACTGAGTCATCCCATAAACGTAATTGAAGATATGATCTATGAAGGCTGCCATGCTCATCTGCATGCCAAAAGAACTTTGAAGTGCAAATCTTTACACTGGGGGCTGGTATCTCAATCACAATCAATTTCCCTGGTATTTCCTTGTGTAAAGTGAAATTGATCCACAGCACATAAAGTTTACGTTGAGACATGTTACGTTTACAGAATGCTTAAAAATAACAAAATACTAAGTAGACAGTCAGACACTCTTTGAGTTCAGCCAATGGCAGCTAATGCACTTCGAAAATCAAAAGCAATTCCTTAAATGACACACTGGGACTTTCAAATACATCAGTCAGATATAATGATAGGAAACAAAGACATATTATTCATAAGATAAAATATTCAGAACTCTAGATACATGCATTGTTTAGGGTAAAATGCACTTGTCCTTCTTAACTAAAGAAATTTAGGTTCATAATGTTATTTGATCATCATGTTTTCCTGAAGCAAGGTATCCCAGGACATTGCTGATTCTGTCTTACCATTGCACAGATTCAGATAACAAACTATTTTTTTGCATAATGGCCCCTGACTATATACTACAGTATATCAGCTTGAGGTACAAATTAAATGTGTTTTCCTTTTTTGATTTTAATTTTAATGTATTCACTTTATCATTTGGTATAAAAGAGCTTAAGCTTAATCCCACACCAAATGAATACTAATTTTTATCAATGAATACATTTTAATTTTATACAATTTATTTATACTGCATACATTGTAAATAATGCCCACTGGACTACTAACATTCTGAATATGTTTAGTTTTGGTTTAATCCATTTATTGGGTTTTGCTTCCTAACATGTTTATCCATAGCATAATTTTCATTCTGTGACATTTACACAAAGCAACCAAGGGCATTTTATTAGATCATAAGGAAAGGTTAACATAATGGATTATAGTTCCTACATTTTTAACAAATTTTTGTTCATCAACCACTCAGACCTTAGTATTTTGATTGAAATCTTACAACGGAAGCTTTCTAAGTCAGACCAGTTTAATAGTTTAATATGAAATTTGTACTGCTATCTATTGGAAGGTTATGCTTCCATTTGTGGCATAAAGCATTAATGATGTTAGAAGAATTAGTATGTTCTTTCATATGGTGGAGTGCCTTTTGCTTTTCCTGGATAAAGAACTGTTCACCATATTTTAGAAGCATACACTATCTGACTAGTATGCTTAAAATAATGCAACACTTAATCAAGTTTAGGGAAACAAATACATTTAAAATTTTATGATTAAAATATAATAATCATATTCTGCTCTCCGTGCATTTCTGTTATACGTAAAATAGAAAGTAAGGCAAAATGAAGCGCAACTCTTTAAAATAATTCTTTATATGTTTTACTTTGTAATTCAGCTACGAAACATTTTCAGAGTGTGATTCTACTACTTTCATAATGTGAAAATGTCACTCTGTCTCAGTTTGACTACTGCACTCCTATTTTTCCAATACACATGTTGTAACGTACAGATTACAACAGGTTCAAAATGTTGATGACTGAATCATAAGTGTTATCGTCAAAACTACAGATTTACAAAGCTGTAAATTCCAAATTCTCTTTTTCCAGTCTTCTCCATACCAAAATGCTTCACTATCCCTCGTCTTTAAAATGCTTTTTCATTCTAATACTACATGGAAGTGTCTTTTTGATTATGCCATTGAGGACAAATCAGTCAGAAGGCCCAAATTAAGACATAAAGCATGTATCTTAATACTATTTTATATTTACCTGACTCTTCCATAAGTTCAGTAAGTTTCTGTGCACAATCACCTTCTAGTACATTAAGTCTCATTTTTACAGTATATTCTAACCAGATGACAGGACATCTGTAAGTTCTTCCAAGTGATTCATCTTGTTTCAGCATCTAATTGAAGTTACACTTGCAAATAATTGTCAAAGGACAAACATTTCTTCCTCCTTGTTTAGCCATGCTCTTTTCTTCGTCTCCCACTTGTTCCGGACCAAATATTTAAGAACACAAAAGGTTTCTCCAAATAAGGTGTGGTAGGTTAAATACTTTATTGTTGAGATTTTGTTGCACATGCACACGCCTACAATGGCAACGATATTCACCAATAAATCAAATATTCCTTGTAGTGCCTATGAACACTATTATTTTTTAGCACATATGCCCCAATTAGACCTCACCTGCCCTCAACTCTTTTTTGATAATTTCTAATTCAGTTCTCTAATGTGTATTTTCTGCTCGTCATCCCTTTCACCTTCTCCTTTGATAGTATTTTTTTATACTTTCTCATAAATATTCTCAATCTTTCCTACTTTAGATTCATAGATTATCTTTATAGTCTTCAGAAAAAAATTATTTCTAATCAATCATGTTCAAATATCCTTTAACTCATCTTCTTATAGGACTTAATACAATATACTATATATCATATCCATTTTTTTTTTTGAAAAAATACTTTTTGTTTTTGATTTTAGAAAAAAATGGGGAAATACTTCCTGGCAAACAATGCCATAAATACAGTAAGTGGATTAATAGTCTCAGCCAGACTTTTTACGGATTAATTTTCAAACACAGACAACTGTAATGGTTTTAGCCTTGTGACACAACTTTAGGCAAGCTAATGCCAGTGCTGATGTGCTTTAATAGGTAAAGCTTCCTGTTGCCTGACCTCTGTTTTATTAAGTTAAAGAAAAGGGCACATCAAAGAGCAGGTTACAGCTGTAGGACTGTTTGACCATATACTATCTTAGACTTATGTTACTTATCATAAACAATCAAGTGTCTTCGTAGATTACTTTTAACTTCTTACAATGAACTCCATTTCAGAATTTCTGTAATGAGAATTGACTGGGGTAGAAAATGGTGAGAGTATTTTGGCTGACAGCAGGAATGGAAATAGAAGCATCCTAGTGATCTATCCCTATTTCATATTTGAGATAATAATAGCGGTACAATTGTTAGTGTTGTTGCTTTATGGATCCAGAGTTCTGGGTTTAAATCATGTGCCAAGCTATTGCCTGCATGATGTTTGAACATTCTTTCTGTGTCTGCATGTGCTTATATCTGGATACACGTGACACAAATGACAAACTGTACGAAGGACCTGTGACTGGCTCCTGGTCCAGGGCTGCTCTGTGAATTGTACATAGCATTGCCAAGATGGTCTCCTGGCTCCTGCATGATTCTGAATTGGATTAAGATCTTAAGGTGTAAGATTGTGTTAAGTGTTAAAAATTTCTAGGAATTCCTCTTAGACCTCATTTATTGTACATGCTATTCTTATTAAAGGCAAACTAAATTCACATTTTCAAGAGGGTTACAGTGCATCACATGCCATCACAACTGCACATCTAGCTGGGAGGTTTATGAGGAGGTGATATAGGAGGACATTTTCAAATTTAGTTGCAAAAATAGCATCAAGTTTATGCTAATAATGTATATAAAGATGTGTAAAGCTGGACCAGGTGTATCAAACTCAGACCCTGGAATGCCGCCTTGGCTGCTGGTTTTCATTACAGCCATGTTCTTAATTAGTATCCAATTACTGCTGGAGGAAGAGTCTTCTTTTGCCTTAACTATAATTGACTTGCTTTATAAAAAACTAATGCTTTAATGCTATTTTTTTATTAAATCGGCAGCTAAACCATAATGAGATGTAAGCAAGTCACCTAGGCTGAGAGAACCTAGTTGAAAACGTTTTTCACTAAAGTAAGTATCAAAAAATAAAATAGAACTCTATTGAGATAAGAAGCTCTCAAGAAACCTGGAAGTCATTTGGTAAAGCCCTTGTTACCAAGCAACAAAGTACAGCAACGTGTTATAGCATGGCATAAACTAACCAAACAGAGGAGATGATCCGTGTGGTTTCAATTAATCTGTAGAATTTGTCACAACTTTAAGACAAAACTGATTGCTTCATACATTTCTAGTCATTTATTTGTAATTTGCTTTATTCCTACATATTTATTCCACCAGCCTCTATTATTAAAAAAAATATTGTATGAAGGATATAAAGGTGCAAATGAGATCAAGTGAGCTGGTCATCTATTGACTCGCTTTGCATCTCATTATTATGTGACTTCTTGAAAAAAAATTAAATGAACCCAGGAGAACTGTGTTTGAATAGCAGAAACAGCTATACTAGTAGTAGTAGGATTGTCACATGCACAGGGTAGAGTGCTTAATTGCATTTGCATGTGCATCCAACATGTAGTACCGTAGTTGAATAATAATTAAGAAAGCGGCTGAAAAAAGAAACCTACAGACACTGCTGCTTTCCAGGATCTGAATTTAAAACCCCTACGTTAGATCATGGCTTTTTCAAAAAGTGAGGTTTTCCAGTGTCAAAGTCTTTTATATAACATTCCTACTTCTGTTCTATTGTCCCCAGAAATCAATTATTTCAATAAAGGGTGCCATGGCGATGATTTTAGTATAACATGTTGTTTTAGTGGGAGTACATGGAGTGACCACACAAAACCATTGGTCTTCCAGTGCTGCAGTGATTGCAATGAGCTCACACATTGAGCCTATACAACATAAAAGCCCCGTTAAAAATAAAAATTGGATTTTTCCCCATTAGCTTTATTACCTACCAGCCAACCACTGTGCCAAATTTCTGATCGTTTTGTCTGAAAAGAAGTGACAGACCAGAAGGGGGTTCTTTTGTTCACTACTCAACTCTTCAGATTCTAAGGATGTGATTCTTAAGGCACACTCAGAGTTCCCAACTTTGTTTATTATACCATCATTCAGCTGGTATAATTGTCTGATAATGCTAATTTTTCCATTTTAATTCTGATTTATCTTTTCTTTTACATTTGAAGGTATATGATATATTACAGGGATTGTAAAGACAGTGTACAACAAAGAACCTTTCATTTGAATCAAATTTAAATTTTAGATTCAGCTTTATAATAACCATACTGAGGTCTGATTACTTCAAATAATACATGTGGCAGGCAACTCTTCCTTTGTCCAGTCTTTTGCTTTCTCTCTCTTTTTATTTTTATCTCTGTGGCCTCAAATGGGTTCTTTTTCTTTCTTTTGTGTCACAGGTTGTGTCAGTTTTGGCCCTGACAATTGAAGAGTGGGAAGATAAATGAACAAAAGATTCAGATTGTCAGTGAACTATTGAAAGAAATTGGAAGAAATAATGGCAGAAACATTAACACTAAAATGGAGAAAAGCCTTAAAAAAGAAAATGTCTCCTCCCACATTGGTCTGTAGTATGCAACTAGCAGTCAAGCATCACCGTCCTAAGTACAGTACTCAAAGATCCCCTTCACTGGTGTGCTTTTGTACATTTCTCAGGAGGGAAATATACTGTTCAACCATTGCAACACTGAAATAATATTTTTGAAGATGGTTTAATATTGAATGCAGATCTTTTGAGTTTTAATCATCGACTATACAATATCATTGTTTTACAATTTCAAAAATTAAGTTTTTCAAACTAGTTGAGTTATATGTGCACTTCTGAAAACATCTGAATTTGCAATAAAGTTCAATACTTGATTTGCAATAAAGTTCAATACTTACAGTAATACAACAAAGAATTAGCTTGTTTTCAGGTCATCTTTCCCAGATTGTAAAAGCTAATTGTTTCTGTTAACTGAACAACAGCCTTTACAAAGTCTGTCCTTGTTTTTACAGTTAGTATGCCTGTATAGTTGTGTGGCTGTGCCCCCCATATATACCCCTCCGGTCATGAGCATGATAGAAGTTCAGTCACTTGATAATTAATGATAAGCATACATGAATCCCTGGACAGGCCTGTTAGCCTAAGGCCCAGGGGCCTTCATGAAACGTAAACCTACTAGACATTTGAAGTCACTCTCTCTCATGGACATAGAGAGTGAATTAACTAATTACCTGGACTATGATGATATTGTTAATGAACTTGTGAGGAGAAAAGCAGGACACAAGTCTCTATAAGGACAACTGACTTATTGTTACTATGAATTGTGTTTAGACACAATGGTGTTGGCCTATATTTATTGTTTGAGTTAAGATATTAAACAGAGATAACGTTGATGGATGTAATATTATTATTTTTTACTGTGAAGAATTAGTCAGGTACAGCTCTCCCTGTCTTCATTCCATTCAAACAATACATTTTATTATTCTGAATACAATACTAGGCATTTTCTAGCTGATAGCTGAAAGTGTAGTGACACCACCCTTATGCTTTCCTAACTGCAGTGAACAGCAAATAAAAACATTATTAATCATGAATAGGACTTTTCAGCTCCACCTGTTGAAACAATACGAGAGGTCTAGTCAAGTGTTTTCACACTTCCCAGAATAGACTAAAATGGGGCAACTAAAGAATTGCTAATGGTATGACCTGAATAATATAGTGTGTTTTAGTGTGGGCCAAGTATTACTGTAATCTCTTTTTACAGCTACTTGGGTTCTTCTTAATAACTGTGTTGTGTGGTACCCGGCTGGGGTTCATGCCCGGCCAGGATGACCAGGAGGACCGGAGGAGGGCTTGTGCCTCCTCCAGAACATGAGGGGGCGCCCGCCCTGGTTGCTTTGGGGGCCACGGGTACAGAGCTTGGAAACTCAACCCTGTAGGGGCCCGTGGTCACCGCCAGGGGGTGCCCCGATGCCTTGGGAGCCCTGGGCCTCAGCACTTCCGCCACACCCGGAAGTGCTGGGGGGAAGAGGATTGGGGACACCCGGAGGACTTCCGGATACACCGCCAGAGCTTCCGCCACACAGGAGTGTGGCTACAGAAGCTCCTCAGGATGCACCTGGAGTCCATCTGGGGTGTATAAAAGGGGCCGCCTCCCTCCAGTCATTGGCAAGAGTCGGGTGGAACAAGCGGAGCTCAGAGGAGAGGAGTGGAGACGGACCAGAGACTAGAAGGCATTGTGTTGTGTGGCCAAGGACTTAAGGGGTGATTGGTGCTGCGGCACTGGGATTGTACACTTGGACAATGTATATAGTGTATAATAAACGTGTGTGTGGTGAAACCAACATGTCTACCTGTCTGTGTCCGGGCTGTCCCACAGAGTTGTGATGTAAGATTTTGCATAAATATTTTGTATGTCTTTATTTGTAATTTAGGCAAAGCAATGTAATTTAGTGTTACATTAGTGAGTGTTTACCCCCCACCCTTTTGAATTTTACGACAGAGATGGGGGGGATGTGCCCTAAACCAGTTTGGCGAGTGTTTCTCTGCTAAAGTCTTTCAACCCACGCAAGGAAGCCAAACTGCACCTTAACATATGGTTTTGGGGGATGGCAGGTGTTAAGATTGTCTTTGCCCCATTGGTCTGAAGCATGGCTGTTTGGAATTGGCTTCTATCAGAAGCTTTTAAGTACCATGATGCCCAATTGGCTGTAGGGGTTGGACAGATAATCTATAAATCTGCTTGTTCAACCACATTCTCTCTCTCTTACTAACCTCTGATCATGAAGAAGCATATCTCTCTTACTAACATCTGATGAAGACCATCACACCATGAACTGAAAGGACAACACAATGGAGACCACAGCTCGGCAGCCATATTGGAACAGGCATATGGCCTGTTCTGAAGAAAGATGAGCAAGAATGATGCCTTAACTAGAGACATGTTAAATAACTAACAGGTCTGTGTACCGCCTGAACTACACATCACCATTTAATCAGGTTGTATGGTTGCCAATATTCAAATGTATTTTGAATATTGTTATTATTTATGAATATTATCAATAATACATTATTTTATGTGTAACTTAACTCCTGCTTGTCTTTTTACTACACCTAATTGCCTGAGGTTATAGATGTAGGAGGGAAGGTGGGGATAAGTTATATACTATAATACTTTATAAACAGTGGTAAGTCTGTGAGATTAGAGGCATTTTGACAAAGGCTACATATTAATAATACAAAAGGGGAAAGTAGAGCAATACATTACTCTACCAAGATAAAACACAGTGAATTGATGACTTTCACAGGAGAGGAGGGAATGGTTGAGGAGAGATATTGCATTTTTGTAGTGTTGGTAGTAGTAATAGTAGTAGTGTTACATGTACATACTGTAGTACAGTAAAATTCTCACTTGCCATTTGAAATCACAATAAAGTGCAGCAGGCAAATTAAAGAAACACAAATAGGCCTTAAAAGCATATTTCCAAATCCTGTAGTTGATTAACAAGGGTAACAAGGAGGGGCAAAATTATTTTGAATATGTGCAGCACAGTGTTTGGTGTTACTTCCTCACAGATGCAGGATCCCCGGCTTGAATCATGTGCATGGTCATTATCTGTGTGGAATTTGCATGTTCTCCCAATGTCTGTATAGGCTTTCCTCCCACATGCCAAAAGACAGGATTGTGACTTGGTAACTCCAAAACTGGCCCCAGTGTGTGTTCTGAGATGGACAGGCCTCCCACCTGGGTTTGTTCCCTGCCTTGTGCTTCCTGGGATAATTAGAGCTATGACCTCCAATTTGACTAAAGATATACAGTATATACAGTATGTCTATATATATTGTGGGATATGGCCGGCCATTCATTCCAGCCAATACCCCCAGGCTGCCAGGTGGAGCCCTCCCTGTAGCGTGGAAGTGCCCCGAATGCCAGCAGGGAATTATGGACAGTGGACTTTTAATTCACAGCCCTGCTGGATACCATGGGGGTTGCCAGAGGACGCTGCAGGGAGGAGTAAGGACTATTTTCCCTACACCCCGGAAGAACATCCCAGTCACATGGACAGAAGAAATGATGTGCTTCTGGGATGAAAAAGAAGAGTTTTTGATCTGACCCGGAGGTGCTAGGAAGTCACATGGACTGAGGGTTCAGAAGCACTTCTAGGTCAAGGACTATAAAGGACTCTGGGAAATCCCAGATGGACGAGCTGAGCTGGGTGGAAGGGTGGCAATGCGTCTGTGAGAGTGGAGGATTGATTATTGATTGTATTATTGGTTATCTATATTACTAAACCACAGCTTTAATTTATGCACGGATGCACCGATACGCATGCGCAGTGCGCCGCGGCGCCCCAGAATCAGTAGGTGGCGCCCAAACACCGCCCAAACACCACAACCCACAGTCAAATGCAGTGGCCTCCCAGAGTCAGTGGTATGTATGTGCCAGCAGTCTGTGTGGCATGTTTGAATCACATAACGGTAATTCAGTAACAGAGAAACAAAAACGAGACCGCATGGATACAAACAATAAACGGAGGCACCTACCACGCACTTCACAAACACCACAAGCGAAGAAGTCACGGCTCCAAAACGAAACACCTCAAGTAACGGAAATACAAAAACGAGCCCGTATGGATAAACAAAATGAACGAAGGCGCCTACAACGCGCCTCTGAAACAGCGGACGCAAAGGAGTCGCGGCTCCAACAACACAGAGCTCAAAGCCGCCTACAACGCGTTTCTGAAACACTACATGCAAGAGAGGCACAGATCCAAAACGAATAATCCACTGTGCCACCAGTCAGTGTGTATAGGTTGGAGTGTGCTTCCTAACAGTAAACGACTTCTACCTAACGACACAGCCACAGAACAACAAAGACGAGACTGCATAGATAAACACAATACACGGAGGCTCCTACGACACGCTTCAGACACACCAGAAGCAAAGACGTCACGGCTCCACAATGAAAGAACTCAACTAAATACAAACACAAGACCGTATGGCTACGACCTGTAAACGAGCCCGTATGGATAAAAAGAATGAACGAGGGTGCCCACACAAAGAAACCACTTTAGTACAAATATGTTTATTTAATTAAATGAAAACTTTACCATGGCTACAACCTGTAAACTAAACCTGAGGAAAAGCGTGCATGCCAGAGTGTACAGCCGCCCGAGCGCGACCCGCCCTCACCACCGCATATACCATGTTCGTTTAGTAATGTAGCCCTCCATGCCTGGAACCGCCGCCATGGCCACTTCAGCACGCGAATCCGCCGCCGTCAGCAAACGACTTCTTGCTGATGACACAGCCATAGAAAAACAAAAACGAGACTGCATGGCTAAAAACAATAAACAAAGGCGCCTACAACTGAGTCACAGCTCCAAAAAGAAACCGCTTTAGTACAAATATGTTTATTTAATTAAATGAACTTTCCCAGGATGCACCCACCCTCCATGATATTTCATCCCTCCAAGTATCGGTGGGAACAGAAAGTGATTGCCATTCTTGGATTTGCGATTCTTTCGAGAATCGCGGGCTTGCTGGTCCTTCAAGAGAAGGAAAAGGTAGATATACAGTAATTGTGCTCCTCTTGCACCAAGGAATTTATGGCAGTTTATGTTTTGTGTTGGTAAATTAATTTTTCGCCTTTGTGCAACATCTGTCTGTCTGTCTGTCTGTCCGTCCGTCCATCCTGTATTAGGTAAAAGGTCACTTCCTTTATTATATATATATTGTGACAGATAGGGGGCGCTCTCGCTCCCTTGAACCCTCAGATCAGACGCCAAACACCAGATAAAAGTCCAATAATAATATTTATTATTAATAAACAGTGCACCAAGCACCCTCTTCTCTACAATCAATTGGAGAAGAGGGTGCTTTATGCACTGTTTATTAATAATAAATATTATTATTGGACTTTTATCTGGTGTTTGGCGTCTGATCTGAGGGTTCAAGGGAGCGAGAGCGCCCCCTATCTGTCACAATATATATATAATAAAGGAAGTGACCTTTTACCTAATACAGGATGGACGGACGGACAGACAGACAGACAGACAGATGTTGCACAAAGGCGAAAAATTAATTTACCAACACAAAACATAAACTGCCATAAATTCCTTGGTGCAAGAGGAGCACAATACTGTATATCTACCTTTTTCCTTCTCTTGAAGGATTAGTCATGTGATGCAGCAGAGATTAATGGGCTGCCTCACAGTTGGCCAGAGCCACTGATCTGTTCTGATGTCCAGGACAATCAAAACACCACAGCAGTTAATTTTACTACCATTTCTGGTAAAATGCTGCAAGTGAGTGTGTCCAAGACAAAGAAAGCACTTTGATAGAATTCTTCCTAGTAAAAAGGTGCCTTACAAAAAAAAATGATGAAATATGCACTAAGGGAACGTTAAACTCGATTTCCTATTTGGTTATCTGGTTAATATATGTTGAAAGTTTGAGAGTTAACTGAAATATGAACTGCTTTGTAATCACTAATTTACTGTACCTGTTCATGAAGATGAGATAACTTTATCCAGTGAAACTAAAAAACTAGCAATGCTGGATAGTGGACGAGGGAGACAAAAGGTGCATCACCACTGAAATGTTAGTACAGTGGTGTATATCTGCAAGAAGCACATTCCATGCCATTTAAATATTCTTATTTCCATGCTCCATTGGTATATGCAAAACATAAAAATGAAACTTGGGCAAATATGTATTAAACTCCCACTTTCTCTCTGTATCTACAGATCTGCAGTGTTACTGAAAAACGCAGACTGGCATGATTATTTGCAAGATTATTTTAATTTGAACAGCTAACAATATACAGATTTTGAACTATAAGCTCTACACAGTACAAGATAATAAAATTAATTAAAGCATTTCGCAATCACTGGCACCTTGTCTAGGGTCGCTTCCTGTTTTGAGACTGATGTTGCTGAGATAATTTTTAGCTTCTTGTCACCATTAAATGCAGTTTCAGAAAGTGTATGATGTACTTTAAGTAATGTCTTTCTTGACCAACTGTTTCACTAAGGGGATAATTTGGGTTATAATGTAAAAATGCAAAATTCAAAGCTGTTTCACAAACACCATTAGGGTTAGTTAGTTAGGTAGTACATGTCACTGATCAATAGTTAGGTTAAAGTAATTTTCTTCCTCTTTTGTTCCAAACATATGGAACCTACTTATGTTGTTATCTATTCTGAATCACAATTCTTGACAGACATAATAGCAATTTAAAAAATTCACCTGATAGCGTAATACGTACAATGGTTATAGCTGCCATCAAAGACTTTGCTTTATCTGTTATTTGTATAACGTCTCATTCTCTACAATATGATAGGATCATTTTTAAAGGATAAGGCAACCTAGAAACATTCCCAAATGTCCCCAAATTATTTCTCTGTTAAAAAATCAAGCGTGAATAAAATGAATAGACAAAACATTAAGTTAAAAAAATGCAAAGTAACTGCCTCTCTGAACCTGACTGCAAGGACTTAGTCCCTCTCTATGTTCCTGTGACTTCTAACAATGTAAAATAATTATAGAAATCAAACATTTTTAAGTCACATTCTATTAATTGTTAAGGGGATGCTGTTCATTTATTTTAAAACAAAGTTAATAGTTTCTATGCTGTATAAATATCTTCCCTATTTGACTAACTTAATGTAATTACTGTTAAAACATTGGAAAAATTACATTTAATAATTCTCCCATTATTTTTTTGGAATTGTACTTAATTTTGGGTCCTTAGTATGTCAAATGAATTTTACAGTGCTGCCCAGACAAAAAGGATTTAATTATGTAGCTCTTTTCTTCAGTAACATATTTCTCTTGAGGTGATCTTTTGATCCAGCATCCACTTTTAACTCCAAAATGACAGTATGACACACACACACAAAATACAAAGTACACTTGTTGAAAATTAAAACATCATTACTAAAGGCTTATAGGTTCAGGATGCTGTTGTTTAAAATTACAGTACTTTTGAAATTCCATGACACACAATCCTCTTTAAACATTATGCCACCTGACTGAGTCACAGAGCTTCCTATCATTTTGTCCTCATGACATTTAATACAGGCTTTTAGTTTAAATAATAATGAAAGGAGCCGAGTCAACTGGTGTGAGATAAGCTGCAATGTAATAATGTGTTATTCTTTTTAAACTAAAAACTATACACTAAAAAGAAACAGGAACTTTGTGTAGTTACCCTTTTCAATTAACACAGCACTTTACGGTGATTGAATCATATTTTCTAACACCTGGTGGTCCAGTTTCCAGTTTTTTGTTGGCGTAAAAAGCAAGTTCCACAACGGCAGGTTGGGACAAGTACTGTTTCCCCCTACGTACTCGGAAAGTAATAGAGTTATGGCGTTTGAAGAGCTAGTTTCACTCAGTGGGTGTGAATGAAACTAGTATGTAAGTTATTAAGTGGCATTTTTTTTCTTAAGCAACCTTACTTTAAAGTATCTGAGCTGATTTTTTTTTTTTAATAAAGAGCCATTGTAGGAAGGTGGATTGCACGCAATTTATACCAAATAACAAGTCAAAACTGATAACTATATTGCAATGACTCTTTGGGAACAAAGAGCTTTGGTGGAGAGAAAGAAAAAATGTAAATTTCATTTAAGGTTAACTCGATGTAACAAGGAGGTCCACTGCCTAATGGGGAAAGACAAAGTAGAGGCATAATGCAAGCTTGTAATATTCTTATCTATTTTCAATTAAATTAAACAATTCAAATTATGCAGGTCCTACTTTCCAAGGACTTCCTTTTGAGGTACCCTCTCCTACTGGGATGGATCCTTTGGAATGTTAATTTAAACAACAGTATGGCCAAACTACTCCTGTTACGGACATATGCCAGTTCCTCACTCCCTCTGACAGCTAATTAGTTTAGATTTCTCTGTCTTTTTTCTTAGGTTTCTTCTCTACCACTAATGCTGGCTCTATTGCCCAACCCAAGAGGCTTCTGGTGTTCTGACCACTATATAGCTATAATTATTCATATTTGCCTACATGTTGAAAGTGGTTGGCGATTAAATCACTAATTAAAGACATTATTATAGTTTAACACATTTGTCCTACTAAGAGCTCCAGGAATCCACTTTAGTATCCCTCTCTGTCATGTTATTTTATGTAAATCTTTACCAAATGCAAAGTGAAAAATGTTACAATAGTAACTACTATTGTACTTTGTTGTACAAGTGGTAACAAAGCAGAAGAAAATTATATTTTCATGTTAGAGTTCAAAGTTTGCCTCATTATTTCTTATATATAAACATCTATGCGTGGAAGTGTGTGTGTCTGTCTGTCTGTCCAGCCCGGAAGTGTGAGGCTACAGCATGAAGCTCAAAGAGCTGGCAAGGCAGCCCCAAATTAACGAGTCAGAAGAAGAAAGAAGTACGAGGCTACAGCATGAAGCCAAAAGAAAGTGACTCCGTCGCCAAAATGAATGGAAAGACAAATGAGAAAGAAACTCGCTTAGCCGCTGATAAACAAAGGGGGGCAAGTACGTCTGCAAAATGAAACCGCCGACTCTGCATTTCAATTTTTTTCTGATGATTTCAATAGTTTCTAGGAGCCATTGTGATAAGTTATATCCACTTTAATAAAAGGACAAGCATCCATGTATAAGTGTATCCGTGTGTCCATCCAGTTTGTATGTCTCTTGTCATTCCAAAAAATGGAGCATCGCAAACATTAACACTGGTTTTATAAATCCCGTACCAAATGGCAAATAACAGAGACATATGCACTGCATTTGTCATTCCATTAGATGGTGCATCAAAAACATTTGTATTAATGCATTTAATTAATATGTTTGTAATGCATCATCTGTTGGAATGACAAATGCAGTGCATTTTATTACAAAATATATTCCAACAGATGGTACACTGCAACGTTCACGCTGAGGTCTACATCGATTAATTAGATTTCAAGCATTCTTAGATGGGTAGCACAGTTAGTTCTTGTAAATCACTAACAGCTCCTTGATCGTAGCTTTCCAAGCTATCTTTCTACAAGACATCTACCATTAATATTATAAGAACTTAATCCACTGCAGGCAGCACAGGGTATAAAGTACCAAGCAAGTTTGAATTGGGGGCCCTTTCATTCCAGGATTTTGTACAAACAACCATGCAACTATTTATTATTGAATTTCCTTAATTCAGTTAAGAATGTTTTGAACCGAAAACCTTCTTGATATCATCTACTGTAATGTAATGCAAGAAACCATGTTTATACTCCAGTCCATCAAAGTGACTTGTACAACGATCCATTCATTATTGAATTTGTTAATCCTGATCACAGTCATGGGAAACCAGAGCCTAACTGGTGCTGAGGTGGAACCTACTAATGATTGGGTACAAATCACTGAGCATTGTAAAACCATTATATCAAAAATATGGTGTCAAGGATCTTTCATCAATGCACTTTTCTGTCTGTTCTCTTCTCCATTTTGAGCATCATTGATTGTAATGTACTAAAATGTTTTAATTAATCTAAATTAGAATGCAGGGAATAGATAAATCAACTTTGTTTGAATTACAGTACAAGGAATGCCTAGGTAATGTGTGAATGGCACTTTTCACTCTCCAATTGCATCTAAAGTTCTTGGCATTATTTATAAGCTAATAGTAACTATGTTATTTGTTGTCTTCCTGTTCTTCCTGATAATATTCGTAAAATTTCATGGTTGAAGAAGTTTAAAGAAATGCTTGAAATTGTATCATGGTCTAATACTTCTTGAATTAGAATGTTCCAGAGTTCACGTATGATTATTCTGCATTGCAGCACTCGTATTTAGGGCAGCTCAGTCCAGCAGCAGTTAATATTGCTACCACACTGCCTCAGGGATCTCAGTTTGATTACTGGTTTGATTACACTCTGTGCGCTGTTTACAGGTTCTCCCTTTTCCTGTGTTTTTCTCCCTTCAGACTTGTTAGAGTAAATGGAGATTTTAGTTAAGTTTAGTATGCAGCAGTGTGGGTGTAGGTTTCTTGTGTTGGGTTCAGTCTTACCTCATTCCTAATCTACCAGGATTGGCTCTTTTATGAATAAAGCAGGTTCAGAAAATTGTTGAACAGATGCATGACATGCATGTATTTTTCTTTAACGTGAAAATCATAACTACCATGAAAAAATATTTTGCACCTTTCTAAATCAGAAGCACTTTCTTGAAACTTAATTTTCCATCATTCTCATTTGTTATCCTTATTCTTTACTATCCTTAAACACTTGAATACAGTGGTAAATAGAAGTTACACTTCTGTCCATTGAGACACCTGCTTAATCTGCCTCAAGGTCACCAGGGGGAAGAACCTGTCCCAGCAGTATCACGCTCATGTCAAGCATGCTGGATGGAGTGACAGTCCATCACAGAGCACCCTCACTCATACACCTATGTGTACTCACCATGCACCAATCTACTGTAGATTGGACAATTAAGCTAATATGCTTGCTTTTGGGATGTTGGAGGAAACTGAAGGGTACCCAAGGATGGGAAAAATCTATATAGACAAAGAGAGAACATACAAATTCAGGATTACAATATACACTGTCCACAGGGTTACACTGAAAGTAGCATGTCTTTTGAATTACAGCTCTTATATATCCACTTTTAAGAAAGTCATTTTGCTTTGATAGATGCATGCCTTGAAATCTGTATTGCTAGCTTACACTGAAGAATAACAACAACAACAACAACATTTATTTATATAGCACATTTTCATACAAGTTATGTAGCTCAAAGTGCTTTACAGGATGAATAAAGAGGAAAAAAAAGACAAAATATAAGAATAAAATTAGGCAATACTAATTAACATAGAATAAAAGTAAGGTCCAACGGCCAAGGAGGACAGAAAATACAAAACAAAAAAACTCCTGATGGCTGGAGAAAAAAAAAACAAAATCTGCAAGAGTTCCAGGCCACGAGCCCCCTCTAGGCATTCTACCTATATAATAAAATAATAATAAACCTGCAATAGCTGTACTTTCTGTTCTTATAATGCACCCTGCAACCACGACTCCCTTGGAAACTAAACTTTTGACTCTCGACAACATCTGTCTACAGAATTTCTCTTCAGGATAGAGTGATCCATAGCAAAAGCAAGTCTTGCAAAGGAGACATACACATTCAGCATGATTATATGCTTTTGCTTTCAGAACACAATTATTCTGCATGAAGACATGAAGGTCCTGTCATGCATGTGTGTCGGAGGACTCCTCCACTGGCTTAGTTCAGGTATGTAATAACCCACCCAGGCGAGAAGGGGGGTTTTCGTTAACTTTGCCATCTTTGTCTTCCTCCCTCACAGTGCCGAGAAGCCTCTCAATAAGGGCACTTAGCCCCACTCCTTCCGGTCTGACTGCCATAAAAGCCAGATGTCCAAGGAGAAGATGTCTTTTGATGCCAGTGCAAGCTGCAGGACGGAGCACTGTTTTGTTTTGTAACTTTTCCTCACTATTGATGAGAAACCCCCGTTTAGGGATTACCACAAAGCCAGGCATTTTTCTTTCCTTTTTCTGTTCTTTTTGTTTTGTTTGCCGACAAATAAAAGGGGTGACTCAGTTGGCGTCCCAAAAATCCTTTATTTTTAAAACTGTTATTTCATCACCCAACCACAGTCCTAATCTGTTGCTACATAAACTGCACCCCACAATGCATCTTTTAAAAATGGTGGCACACGATGAGTGAATGTATATATGCGTGTGTGCCACTACCTGATTTATGCATTTGTAGTAATATTTGAGTCAATGTATTTAGCAAGTATGTGGGTGCAGACACGTGAAAACTATATGAATGTTTCTAAGGATCAGAGTTCAGAGCATGGACAAATAATCACTTGGTTATGTCTGTATATTAAATAAAAAGAAACAAGCAAACAAAATATATCTTTTACGACTTCTTTCTAAGGAATTTTGCCTTGAATTATTGGACAGTTCTCAGATGTATTAATGATCAGCACTGGAAGTGATTAACTTGTGATGTACCAATTTTGGTTCTGCTCACTTACTAGTCTATATGAAGAAAATGTAATATTATTAAAATTACCTGTTAGCTTTTTTATAATAATTCTTTCCCTGCACATATGGCAGCAAATGTTATTCCAATACAATATTTTTACTATTTTTCTTACAACTGCAGCTTTAATTTTAAATAACATTAGAAACGCTTTTAGTATGTCTGAAAAACACGGCTGAAAATACTTGTCACCCTTCTCTCACTGTGTCATGTTAAGTGAAGAGATTTCATGCTAGCAAACTGATACACTTAGCTTTGTAACAACAACTGAAACAACACTTAAATTTTAAATCTAAAGAACACCACAGCTGACAGGAAGGCCATCATGTTTCAAAACTGTAGGAATGAAGAAGGAGAAATCAGAGGTAAACACTGTACCACTGTACAAGAAAATAAAAAAATTACTCAAACACATGTTTTGAACAGAAAACACAATGTAGGAGCAAAACTGACTAGAGAATTTCCTTTTTTATTTCCTATAGAGATATTTCCTGTGACAAAAAGATTTGCTTAAACATGATGCAATTTTTAATGTACCTTGTGTAGTAAAAAAAAATTAGATTTGATTCTTGCCTTAATTTGTTCTGTGTCTTAGAATTGTTGTTTACCAGTGTAATAAAAATAATTAAGCTGTTAATTTAAGGGTTTGCAATGAACTTCTCTTTGTACTATTTTTGCAATGACTGGGATTCCCAAAGCACATAGTTCCTAAATCACTTCCAAAAATGCCCACTACAGAGTGAAATCCCCCAACTAGATACAAAAAGGGCCACACTGAATTTTTATAAAATAAAATATTTGTTCTTCACCAAAATACTCTGCACTAACAATGAAGCTTATTGGATCACAAGGGCAATAGGAATTGGCCAAACACAATAAGGCAATCCAGTGCAACCAAAGTTCAAATGCAGAAAGCAAAACCAAAGTCAAAAACAGAGCAAAAAAGTCACAAAAAACATAGAAAATCGCAGTAACGCACCACTCCCAAGAGCTTTCAAATGAACCACCAGGAACTGTGGGAGACCCTTTGGTTTTACAGGATGGAGGGCAGTCCCTGGTGGTGATTGGCAGGCGGCTCCACCTCTTGGGGGACCACCCACAAAATACACTGAACATAACATTGGCAAAGACAATACAGCAGATAATTAACAAAGTAATATTAAAATAAATAAATGGCTCAACCATGAATAAAAAAGAATAAACCCTGGCTGAAACAAAAAAAGATACAGTTATGTCCTTGGGTAATTTTTATATAATTTTTTTGTTCTTGCTGAGCAGAACAAGTACACATAAAATTAACTGGTCAGACACATTATTTGAGAGTCACTTAATTTAAAATAAAGTTTAGGAAAATTTTGCAAGTATTTAGGAAATCAAAAATAAAAAATATCAAAAAGGTTTAGTGTCCCTTCTAGTTCTTTCCAAGTTTCTCCACTATACATTATTGCTGGTCTCACGAAAATCTCATTAATTTTTCCTTGAATCTTTGCAAATAACTTTTGTCACAGAGCATTCCACTACAATTTCTGCAATTGTACATCCTACTCAGATTCTCTGCTAATTTCTAATTCTAGCCTTCCTTCCTTTAAAGTACTGAAAGTCATCTGCTCCCAGTATCACTTTTTCATTTCATACCATCTCCACTATACAGTAGTTGCAAAACATACTGTATATTGGGGTTATCGATCTGAGCAGTGGTTCCCAAGTTCAGTCCTGGAGGACCACTGTGGCTGTGGTTTTTATCCCAAACCATTTCACAATCAGTCAGTCACACTAACTTCAATTGATTTCATTGTTTAATTAGCTACTCTTTTGTTTTTTATCCTCTTATTCTGCATTCAAAAAAGCACAGTACAGTGAGGTTTACATTTATAAATAACTATAGAAACAGTTGATTATTTTCCATAGCACTTATCTCTCATTTTCCTATTAATTCACCTTTTTTGCTGCCATAATTGCATTCTAATAATAGTAATTAACAATAAATGAAGCAGACAATAGGACAGACAACACAGAATGGTGAAATTGTGCAGCTATGTGAGCATCAAACCTACTAGTGTGTTCATTAGTAAATAATGGCCAGGACATCTGGACAACTGGAATGATAATCATCATAATGATGATGAAAACGTAAAAATAAAACCATGTAACATACATAAATATGTACTAATGAAATTTTTGAAATGCAGTTTTGACCTTTTTTGTAAACACAGACTAGGAAATAGGTGGCTTGTTTAATTATGTTAGGAGTCCAATTAAAAGTAAAGTTGATTAGAATGAAAACCTGCAGGTACAGTGGTCCTCCAGAACTGAACTTGGGAACCATTGCTCTAGAGCATTTCCCCACTTTTCTATTTCCAGTTCCTTCTTTGTAACTTTATATAACTCAAGACCATCTACAAAAAGAACTGACCACTGAGTTTCTTTCTTCACTACATTACTGACTTCATCTGATATTAGTATAAACAATAATGGGCTCACACATCATTCTCTTACTTCATCTTCCATATTTTTAATGAGTCTTAGGTACAACTGGGGTACCCCTTTTCTTCTCAAATCTCACCAGATCACTTCCTCTGGTGCTCTGTCATGATTTAGATCTTTCCCTCTCTGCATTTTTCCATTTACATACACCATACCAAGATTGCATCTTTGGTCCCTACTTCCATTCTGAAATCTAAATGATTTACTCCAACATTGAATATTTCTCTCAATTATCTTCCCCTATCTTAAAGGTAGGAAGAAGTAGCTTAATAACTCTAAAATGCTTTTCTATGTATTATTAAATATTGGCATTTCTATTCTATGGTTATTTTTACAGTTATCAGGATGATATTATATACAGTATCTTCATTAGTACCTGAACTCCTCTGATGCCCTTTAACTTCCACACTTCCACTGATACTTCAACTTCCCCAACTGCTTTCTCATTCTTTATTCATGACATTGCTGTCTTAACTTTGGTTTATATGATTTGTTCTACATGAACTTTTGTGGGTTCACACTCTTATACTGGGTTCCTGGGACATTCCTCATTCAATAATTCTTTAAATTACTCTTAACATCTTTATTATTATTATTATTCATTACATTTATATAGTGCTTTTCTCAGTACTCTTTGTCTTAACCATTATGTTATTGTATATGGAATACAGTTTACTTCTTTTGTTTTTATTTTTTTAAAGGTCTGCAGATCAGCAGGCAATTTTAACAAACAAAGCTAACACTGTCGAATTGCTTGATTAGTATAATTTTCTCAATTATCTTATTGTCTGAATCCTCAGCATGGAGAAGCGCTAATATGTAACACATAATCAGATCATAAACTCAATGTAAAAGGCAAATATTACAGGTAAGGATTTCCAATTTCTGACAAAAAGAAGTGTCAGTCTTGCTTTATCAAAAGGCATGCCTCTTTAAAACCATTCACATTGAGGCATTACTGTTTTCTTAGTATTTGGGAAACAAACATTTCATAAAATATAAAACTTATTTAGATAAGATAACCACAGATATTTCATTAAGTGTTAATTAAATATTCGCTACTTGAAATTTAGTGCCATAAAGATTAATTACTTTTAATAAGGGTATAGTAAAAATATTAAAATAAATAAGTAATCTGATGAGCACGGTTGTGCAATGGTTAGTTCTGTTGCCTCCAGGCAGCAGTCTTGGATTTGAATCCCTGCTTTAGTTCAGTCTTTGTGAAGTTTGCATATCCACTGTGTGTCTGCATATGTTTTTTTCCAGGTACTCCAGTTGTACTCCTACAACCCAAAGACTTGCGTGATGGGTGATTCTAAACTTGCCCTGTATGGGTGAGTAATGGTATGTAAGAGCTGTGATGCTGAACCAGATTACGCAGGTAGGATGATTGATTCATTTCCCTGAACCCACTTATTCTAACAGTGGGTTGTGAGTCATTCTTAGTACATATTACTTAAAATGAAGATTTATGATTCTAGACTAAAATGCCTTAACATCAAAGTTCACTAGACAGATGATGCTGATGTTTAAACGCATTCTGGAAGTTTTGGAAAGAATGGCCATAGAAATATACACCATTCCCACCTAAGTGCATTAAATTTTGTATACAGAAGTGAGTAATCAGCATGTTATGTAGAGGGACATAAAGAACAAGAGAAAGGAAGAAAAATGTGAAGATGTGTGAGATAAACATTAACGTTTGCCTCTCTCTATTTTTAAACAGTACACCATTAATTTCCTTTGATTTTGTAAAATACGACATAGCACTGGATTAACTTTGATGTTTTAATAGATTTAATGATGTAGCTGTTTTTTAACATACCAATAACTTCAATCTTTTTCTGCGACAAAGAATCCTTAATGGACTAACAACACTGCAATCAGCCTCAAAGACAATTTTAAAAAATGACAAATCACATATATTATACTGAAACGTTTCATTTTTTCTTTAAATACAGCACATTATATCTTTAAGCTAATAAAAGTTGAATAGTTTAAAAGAGCAATTTAACAATTGTTCAGTAATTATTCACATATCTAAAAACACTGATTTGGAAATGCCAGCAATCCTCTAGAAAGAGAGTCCAAGAAACCCTCCACATGACTGCTCCTTTTGAACTGTACACCACAAAGGAGATCCAAATTAGAAATTCCTTCTCTCTTTTTCATGGGAATTCAAAAGGAAAGAGCCAATGTAATGGTGCAGTTGAGTCATATCCCAATGAAAATGCAGCTTTGTTCGTATGACCCACTGAAAGTCTATGCAGATTTAAACCAATATTCCTTGAAAATGTAGGTTTTCTTCCTTCAGTTTCTAGTGTAAGAGGGAGATAATACATACGGCAACATAGCAAGGCATTTTAGGAGAACCCAAAAGCAACTGAATCAGTACAGAATGAAAAAAAATTAAATGAATTTGAAGTTTATGTAAAATTTTGCATGCCACAAGGAAAACAGAGAGCTGAAAATGAATTTGTGAATAAACTGGATGGTTCAGAATCAATGCATCATCACTCACTTCCGAATAATACATACAATGGATGTACCTAAATGTAACAAGTGTATTAGAATTACCAATATATGTCAGACAATAGTGAAATAACAATATATCGCAGCTAATAGGTCCAGCTGTTGCCTCACACCCAAATCAAAAATTACATAATGTAATCACTGATTTCTTCATAGCTCAATACATGAAAATGAGCAAAACGTTGTTTCGTCAACGGGAAACCATTGAATTTCATGTGAAGGGCTTACACATATGCCTGACATAAACGTATAACTTTAACATGCATTTGAAAACAGCTGCATGGGCAGTAGCAGCATGTGACTATTGGGAAAGCATTTAAAGAGAAAAGCACAGACAATTCTAATAGCTTCACAGTAGTCTACTAAAGAAATCGATGAACTCAAATCAAAAATGTCACTGCAGTTGGGAATAGGGAACCATGTGGTTAGCTATTTTCTTACAATTGGAATGGAGTTCTACCACAGGCAGATCTTGTTTGAGGATTTTGTGGAGAAGAAAAGCAGGTGGATTTGGCTGATGTAGTATTCTTTTAATTGTAACACTTTTAAATAAGATTAATATGGTTCTTACTTGTGATACTTTTCTTGCAATGTAATTAAACCTGCTGAGGAGGTTAAATGATAGTTTCATGATAAGTGGATTAGAAGCTTGGACAGAGCCAACTTAAGGTACTCAGTTCCTTATCACCACAAGGTGTCTGAAGGTGCAGCACGCATTCTGGCCAAGTCAGGCGTCAGAATAGCACACAAACCCACGAACAAACTGCGCACGGTCCTCTTTAATGCTAAAAACAAGAAATCGACAGCAGAAACACGAAATGCAGTTTATAGCATTCCATGCAGTTCTTGCCCAGTGGTATACATAGGACAAACATCAAAAAGAATCGCAACACAAATACATGAACATTGCAACGCTGTCAGAAGAAAGGACTCATGATCACTGATCTACACTCATACTAAATCAACAGGACATACATTTAACTGGGATAATGTACAAGTAAGATTTAAGGCCAGTACCAAAAGTGCCAGAGAGCCGGCTGAATCTTGGCTAGCAAATGAGAACGCCATCAACAGACATTTGGACATAAATCCAGCATATGCAAACTTAAGAAGAACATGTTCATAATAAATAAAATCTTTACAACCAATAACAAGTTCACACTGACTCAGTCCCACCTCGCCGCCCACCCCCCATAACTTTTGCGATATACTGCCTTTGATTCTTGTAAGTCTAAGCATTATCCTCTGATGAAGGCCCCTGGCCAGGGCTGAAAGCTCAGGAATAAAAACTACTTTATGATACGTGATTCATTTTCTCCCTTTGTGGATCTCCAGCTGCAAATATGCAAACCGTATCACAGACCTTCTCTTCCATATATATATATATATATATATATATATATATATATATATATATATATATATATATATATATATATATAAATACTTTTTAGAAACCACGCTTATATTAAGTTAAAAAGTGTACTAAAAAGTAAAAAATAAGTCTGTCATACATCACTCGTAAAAAAAACTCGCTTTTGTTTTACGTGTGATGTATGAGAGACTTATTTTTTACTTTTTACTACACTTTTTAACTTAATATAAGTGTGGTTTTTAAAAACTATTTATATATATATATATTATTTTCAAGTTTTTAGTCTTGGGTTTGTTTTAGTATAATTTTGCAATCAATATTTTAACACTTCCTTTAATATTCTATTCGTTACTACCGCCATCTATTGGTGAAATCTTGAACTATTCTTCATATGAAAATTTCATTTCTTAACATGGATTAATTAATCAATTAGTGAAACTGATTATTGATTCATGTATTGTCATCGGAAGTGAGTAAGCGTGCAAAATTTCAAGTCATTTGGACAATAGGAAGTGGGTTAAATATCGATTACAAGATTTGTACCAGACAACAAACAGGTGAAGTTAATATAAGCATGGTAATAAAAAGAGTGTTATAAACACCCTGCACATTGGTGGCAATGATGAAAGCTCTTGATGTAAAAATATATATCAGGAAGATGGAATGTTACAAAATGGTGTACAACCACAACCAACATACAAAGCTAAAAGTAAAGCAAAAATACAAATTGAAACTATCTTCTATCTTTCATCCCCTAACTTAGTCTAGAACATATCCCAATAAAAAATACACACTGCCATCTTAGAAAGGCAAGGTGTGCTACTGGCAGTCCATGTCATGTGATTAGCAATTGGCATAGAAACTGTAAATAAGTTGGTAGCTGAAATGCAAAGACAACAACAGAATGATGGCGTCATATGAAAAACAGGACACAAAATGGTGTTATGTAAATTATATGAAATGATTATACAAAATTTCCAAAAGTTAAACTAGATAACGGAAGTTAAAACAATATGGATTATCACAAAGACCTGTTTCTTTGAAAGTTTGTAAAGTTGTGATCTGCATATAATAAGGACATGGGAACACTGAAATCTGGTTTCTGATATTATGGCCTATCATTAAATAAACGATTACAAACTAAATCAGTTTGGGACTAAGTCAGTTGGTCCCGAGTCACAATGTCTGCAGGTTTTCATTCCATTTTTTGTTTTTAATTAAAGTAAATTTGCTTATCATCATATTAGATTAAAAACTTTGCCATCTTTTCCCTATTTAATAGTTTTTTTTCTCATTCTAGAAACACATAAAATCTGTGTCCATGCAGGGACCAGTTGTAATAACACTGACCTAAGCAGAGATTAACAGCAGAAATTACAGCAGAAATTACAAAATGAATGCAGAAATGGCATTGGCAGCTTAGACTCAGCAATTGAAAACACTTGATTTATTCAGATATGTTCATCTCTTAAATGGAAAAACACCACATTGCAATAGACATGGATACATACTCATTTAAATTTGCTTTTGAACTAAAACATACCTTTTAGATTAGAGATTTTTTTACTATTGACTTTTCTCGATTTTGTTTTGGCTTTTACTGTTGGGTTTTGTTCAGAATATAAAATTTTTGGATTACTGGTTTGACTTGTTTACTGGTTCATATCACTGTTATTCTTTTGGATTTGTGACGTGGCTTTGAGAAATTATGATTTAAAACTTCTAATTTATGTTTTTTAATATCAATCAATTATTCTGTATTGTGGATCTCATCTTAGGTTATAATTAATTAGGATTTGTGTTTAGTCATACTTTGATGTGTTCTTCTTAATCTGTTCTTTCCTACCCCATTTTGCTAGAATGTTTAAGTGTTTGCCATTTTCTCTCCTTCACCTAGTTATTATTACAAATTCCTGTTTGTTCAAGTTTGCTATTAAAAAGGTTCTCTCTGCCGTTTTCATTCCTTTGTTTTTACATTTTGTTTTATTATTCCCTACTTTTGTTAATTGGATTAAGTTTTTCTAGTGTTTTTTAGTCTAACTCACACTGGGCACAATTGTCCCTACTCCCCCACTGGCCTGCAATCACGCTGCGCTTAATGTTCTGGGTCTAGACACACTTTCATCACGACCATGCGACTTTGTTTAATACCAAAACAAGATCCGAACATGAAGTGACAGCATGCATGTCAAAATGATTTTACTTATTTTCGTGTAGGGCAGGATAACATTCTACTCTCTCACAGATTCATTGAGTGTGCAGTGCAGCATTTTGCTGTTAATTGTGCTGCACGTGTGAGAAGATTTTTACAGTGACAAATGATGTTAAGGGAGGAATTCGCAGCTTTTCTTGCTAAACACAATTCATGTTCATGTGTAAGGTGAGAATAAAAACCTGTTTTTAACTCAAAAGATACTGAATGAAATCAGAATTGCACTATCTGACTTGTCACATCATTGACATTCTGTCTGTTTTCCGTGCACTGGCATGTTTAGTGATCACACTGTTCCCCAATGCTACTGAACTGTGCTCAGGCCCACCTCTTCCAAGCAGGCCAGGGTATGGTACAGTTGCCCCAGCACGGAGCGATCACACTAGTCAAACGAACTAGACTTTGGGGAATTACATGCGGACAAACAAGCTTGGGCATGGAATGAATTGCCAGTGTGAGTGCACCTTTAGTCTTAAAGGGGTTTAAGGTTTTGGAATAGCGATTGAGAGTTTGGATCATAACACACATGTGCACCTAAATTTGTCTTGTATTGTGCTTGCTTTGAATAAAGTTATTAGATTTGATAAATTAGATTAGACAAACTTTTTTAAACTGGAGATGCATACAGAATAAAAGCATAAAAATTAAATGATACAGACTCACGGGTCAAGTAATACAATCAATTGATAAATAAATAAATACAAAGTTGAATACATCGGGGGGAGGCATTGAATTGCCTGATAGCAAGCTGTTTTAACTGAATTTTTTGAGTACATATATATAAGATTTTAATATATAACATGCTTACAGAAGTTATGTAAAAGCAATCATGAAGGAGTATCACACATTTTTTTTTGTTATTATGGGACTTGCCTTTGTTCAACACATTTCTCTGGGACAGCAAGTATGCCCATTCAATTTGTAACAAAGTCACTGTAACTGTTTATTAACCTTCATATTGTCTTTACGGAATTTCCTACAACACTCTCTTAACAAATAACTTTAACACTGCGCTGCTTGAAGGCTTTCATGATCTGATTAGATCTAACCGAAAAATCTTTGTTGGGCTTAATGCAGGACATTGACCTGCTTATTCCAGACTTTCCTTCTTCATTGCCATGTTGTTTCACCCACATTAGGTAAGTGTTAACTGTCCTTCTGGAGGTCTCATGTTATCCTCTAGAACACTTTGAAATTTTAGTGTAGATTCAATTAATGCATGACTTTAGGCAGCGGAGGAGATACATATCTTAATGGCTGGCATGAGTTTATCCTGGTCACAGTTAGTGTTTGCCTAACATTGTTATTCAAGTATTTACTAAAGTTTATTTTAAAACTCATCATTCCAGAGCATATTATTCCAGCTCAGTTGCATTTATTTTTGTACAGCACTTTTCACTGAGCACAGCACCAGAATGCTAGCAGAAATTTACAAGTACAGTGTTTGCCACACATTGAAAACTTAGCAGCAGACCGCCACTGTAAAATCTTCACTCACTGCTTCTTCTGCTACAAAATTATATAAATAATGAAAATCCATAACCATTTCTCACACTACGCTTAATGTTTTTTGAAATTCATGCCATTAAAACTGTGGGTGGAGGAGGCTATTTTTTACATAATTAATTTGTTATAGCTTTTTTTATAGCCGTATTTTAGAGGGAATGTTAATTACCTACTTTAAAAGTTTTAGTGGTCCCCGTAAAATCAATGTAACACCATATGCTATTTAAATTGATTTATGATCAACACATTGTCTTGTGCACTGTATAATTACACAGCTGCCAACTTGATAACCAAATTTCCTCACAATATTTCTACATTGATAAACCGGTCAAGCTGTTTATTCATTATTGTACAGACCCTTAAAATTTGTTCAGCTAGATATCTGTTGAATTCTGCTCTGTACTTGTAATATTTCTATTGCAATATTACATTGTATTGAGGATTACTTGTGATTTGTTCTGTGTATTGTATTGTATTGACCCCCTTTTTTGACACCTGCTTCATGCCCAACCTACCTGGAAAGGGGTCTCTTTTTGAACTGCCTTTCCCAAGGCTTCTTCCATTTTTCCCTACAAGGTTTTTTTTGGGAGTTTTTCCTTGTCTTCTTAGAGAGTCAAGGCTGGGACGGCTGTCAAAAGGCAGGGCCTGTTAAAGCCCATTGCGGCACTCCTTGTGTGATTTTGGACTATACAAAAATAAATTGTATTGTATTGTATATCATAAATGTGTCATTTGAACAACATGGGACTATTGACATCTCCACAAAACCTTTGTACCCAATGCATCTCCATGTAATTTCTAAACCAGTCTTACCCATTATATGATTGTGGCTTTACAAACAATAGACAAATATATACTTTCAGTAAGAGCTGTCTACATTTTTTTTTTTACTTTATATTGATCTCTTGCAGGCATTTAAATTACATTACAATAGCTTTACATTCAGATAGCGACATAACCAAAACTTCTTTGTTAAAGGTGGTTTCATATATGTTGTTCAGAAGCTACAACTTTATAACACAAGACCTCAAGTTTATAGTTTACTGAGTGTTTTACAGAATCCCGCTGCAACTTTATTTCATTCTTTTACTTTAACATTCCTTTTTGTGTTTTTGTCACTATTTTTTTAATTGTTAATGTATTTATTGACTTTATTTTGTTAATGTTAATTATTGTTAATGTTATTAAAAATAATTGGTAAAGTTACATTTTCTTTATATTAACACTATGTATAAAAGTAAAAATCAACATCATCATCAAGCAGTTGATTTAAAAATATGTTTGTATTAACCACAAAAAATGTAATTTTAAACACTATATTATAATTGAAACAGTCATGTGACCAAGACAGTGATATACAGTTAGGTCCATAAATATTTGGACAGAGACAACTTTTTTCTAATTTTGGTTCTGTACATTACCACAATGAATTTTAAATGAAACAACTCAGATGCAGTTGAAGTGCAGACGTTCAGCTTTAATTCAGTGGGGTGAACAAAACAATTGCACAAAACTGACTTGGCCATTCAAGAATTTTCCACTTCTTTGCTTTAATAAACTCCTGGGTTGCTTTGGCTGTATGTTTTGGGTCATTGTCCATCTGTATCATGAAATGCTGCCCAATCAATTTGACTGCATTTAGCTGGATTTGAGCAGACAGTATGTCTCTGAACACCTCAGAATTCATTCAGCTGCATCTGTCCTGTGTCACATCATCAATAAACATTAGTGTCCCAGTGCCACTGGCAGCCATGCACACCCAAGCCATCACACTACCTCCACCGTGTTTTACAGATGATGTGGTATGCTTTGGATAATGAGCTGTTCCACGCCTTCTCCATACTTTTTTCTTGCCGTCATTCTGGTAGAGGTTGATCTTGGTTTCATCTGTCCAAAGAATGTTTCTCCAGAACTGTGCTGGCTTTTTTAGATGTTCTTTAGCAAAGTCCAATCTAGCCTTTCTATTCTTGAGGCTTAAGAGTGGCTTGCACCTTGCAGTGCACCCTCTGTATTTACTTTCATGCAGTCTTCTCTTTATGGTAGACTTGGATATCGATACGCCTACCCCCTGGAGAGTGTTGTTCACTTGGTTGGCTGTTGTGAAGGGGTTTCTCTTCACCATGGAAATGATTCTGCGATCATCCACCACTGTTTTCTTCCATGGACGTCCAGGTCTTTTTGTTTTGCTGAGTTCACCAGTGCTTGCTTTCTTTCTCAGGATGTACCAAACTGTAGATTTTGCCACTCGTAATATTGGAGCAATTTCTTGGATGGGTTTTTTCTGTTTTCGCAGCTTAAGGATGGCTTCTTTCACCTGCATGGAGAGCTCCTTTGACTGCATGCTGTCTGTTCACAGCAAAATCTTCCACATGCAAGCACCACACCTCAAATCAACTCCAGGCCTTTTATCTGCTTAATTGATAATGACATAACGATGGACTTGCCCACACCTGCCCATGAAATAGCCTTTGAGTCAATTGTCCAATTACTTTTGAGCCCCTGAAATGAAGGGATTGTGTTAAAAAATGCTTTAGTTGCCTCACATTTTTATGCAATCGTTTTGTTCATACCCACTAGATTTAAGGCTGAAAGTCTGCACTTCAACTGCATCTGAGTTGTTTCATTTAAAATTCATTGTGGTAATGTACAGAACCAAAATTAGAAAAAAGTTGTCTCTGTCCAAATATTTATGGACCTAACTGTACCCCTTCACCCCGAAAAAAATGATGTTCCCCCTTCTGCTACATCAGACATTGGTGGGAAACACTGCAACTGTTATGCAATTAATAGTAAATTGCTAAACCTTACAACACTAACATTCAACAAAATGTAAGCTGGCATCACATTACACAACTTGTAGTCGAAGTGGATGCCACACTTGGCAACTTTAGGTGCAAATCTTGTTGCCTGAGGACATCAAATCATCTGACTGTGATGACTTTCCACCACAGGTTCACATTTCCAAAGTTTCATGAGTTCACCCCTTTCCTGACATCCAATATCGTGCTGTCTGAATGTGCTGGTGGCCTACAAATGCTTTTCCGGTACAGCAAATTTAGCCTCAATATCAACCCCTACTCCCTTTTTTTCTCTCATTCTGTTGTAGTAGGTAAAACAAAAGACACCAGATTGATGAGCTCTTCTTCTATTTGCAAGGTCCAAAGCATGCATTTCTCTTGTTTACCTGCATGTATGATGGTGTGCACTCATTAGTTGTCAGATTTCACATTCACACTCCTACGACTGCAGGATGACATACTGGTTGGACTGGGTAGTTAGGGATGTCATGACTGCCTCCAACTCACTAAAATTATGTAAATGAAGTCTGTGAGTGAAAATCGCCGTAAAAATCATGTAGTGTGACATGGCCTTTACACTCTGGTAGATACACTATAACAATATAAAGTCCATTTTAACTGAGATATGTGATATCTCAGATCCAGGAATGTGCACATTAGGGTGGCTTCATTGGTTCAAGCACCTGCCCCTTTCCCCTCAATGGCCCATAGACCCTTTTCTTCCTTAAAGACCTAAACACGAGCACTCACCTCCTTTTTATTGTAAGAAACAGTGAAAAAACATCAATAACCAACATGCGTTGTTAAACCTATGGGGCCACTGTTCACTATCCCACATGGAAATAAAATAAGTCATGTAATAATTACTACTGTTATTTAAAAAATGAAAACAATAATAAATATTCCTATCCTGGTTTGTTGTTTGTACAATGTCATGCCTTGGAAGACAGCTGTAATGTCCTTGCACAAGCCACATATATATATTTTTTTAGTTTGCTTGTTACAGTTGTTAGCCACTCCCCACTATTAGAGATTTATCAAATAACTTTGCATTTTCTGCCTGTCAGCTAAAGTTCAATAGAGTTTTCCAGGTGTACCGATTCAGAAAGGTACCAATGCAGGTAAACGTATTGCTTTACACCATTGAAGTTGTTTGTTTTTTTAAAAGAAAATGATCATTTTCTTCTGCTCCTGTTTAAAAGGTGTTTGATTGGGTTCATGAAAGATTGTAAGAGGCGCTCTTCTTCAGGTCAGTGCAGCCATAGTTTAGTGCTACTTTTATAATAAAAGATGGAAAATTATGGTGTCCAGGAGTTGTCAAATATGGAAAGCATCCCAATGTTCCTCGACAGAAACCACAGAAAACTGACTGATGAGATGTGTAACTATTTTGTTCGTGTTATACTAGACAATGCTTTGCCGTTGCATTCTCAGTGTAACACTGTTTTAAAGTTAAAATTGCACGATACAAGGCACAGGCTAAGGATACATCATAAATGCTTGCATCATCTGTAAAATTCCAGACATAATCAATTTTTTTGTCAAATATCAGGAACCAAACATTTTAAACTGTCAGTAAAATAAGAGTTGGGCAGTCAAACCTAAAGCAAGGTGTACTGGGAACACAAAAATGTAAGAAAATATAGTGTGGCCCTCATATCACCCTAGGTGGGGCTGGATGGGCGGCTGACAGCAAAATGTTCACAGCTATGCTAAGCTTTGCATTCCAGGAACTCCAGGAACTATTTTTGTTGCACATTACAAGTCCAGGAAGGCTTGAGAAGGCAGACAGAGACTGTCAGGGTGTTATAAACACAACCGCGTCGAGAACAACGGAAGGACCGACTGAGACACAGCAAGCAATGCTGGATGACGACTGGGGACTCTAAACAAGTAGAACAGCCTGTCTAGTTTAAATGTCAGTCTTTTTACAAGGCGTTCCCAACATCTTCAACAGTGGGAAGGTGATTCTGCTAAAGGATGACTGCGAATCATTTGCTAAATAAATGTGCCCTTTCTCAGGCTTAATTCCCATTCGGTGTGTGCTTCAGTACAGCATCAGTTAAATGGCAGACCTGGAGATTAGAGCCCTGAATGACTTTTTACCCAGTTATTCACTGTATTAATATCTTTACAGCTTCCTTTATTATCGCTATTGTTTTGTGACAGCAGTGAGCATGCACCTCCACCAAGGCGCAAAAACAGAACATAAAATTTTCTGTGATCTTCCTATGGAAAGGCAAAAATCAAGTCTTGATAGTCAAGAGAGCTAAGCGAAAGTGTCCTCATTGAAGAGTCACTGACTGTCAATTTATCACGATGTTGTTATATTAAACTTCATCCTCTGCGATGAAAAGCTCTCAGGTGTCAAGTGAGCACCAATCTGTTGAATAATAATAATAATAATTAATTCCATTTATATAGCGCTTTTCTCAGTACTCAAAGCGCTATCCACACAGGGAGGAACAGGGAAGTGAACCCACAATCTCCTTACTGCAAAGCAGCAGCACTACCACTGCGCCACCTGTGAGGCGACACCAGTAAGATGATTTTTATCTGACAGGACTGTTGGTTAACAGTCGCAAGCACATTCACCGTATCGACGTGACTTCTGATAGTGGTAAACTGGCAAAAGTGTGTAATTGCAGACTGCAGTATATGTGACATCAGTCAAGTAAGGCCCCGACATCACAAAACGCCTTCAACATTAGCCACAAAAAACCAATCGCATTAGACTATGGTTAAGATCAAGGTCGTGGGAGGGTTGTCTGACTCAAAGGGCATTTCATGACTGAACTTGTGGGCATTACCTGACCTTTGTCATAGGTACCGCAGACTGTAGTTAGACCCATCTCTCAACTGCTATGCCCCATGTGGTTGTTAAAATTAAACCTTCACAGTAAACTGAACAGCACAACAATAAGGGCTTTATAACATTGAAAGAGATATTACTCATGCCTTTAAATACTTTATTATTATTACTTGGCAGATGCCTTTATCCAAGCAGACGTACAGCATTTATGAGATACAGTTGGTTACATTACCTTTGCTTGGTTACACGCTACCAATAGCAGGATTTGAACCCACAATCTCAGGGTCCAAAGTCTTAACCATTACAGCCCACTGACTGCACTTCAAACTGGGATCACTCTTTTCAGCTCTGAAAGCTGTTTCTAAGTGCACTAATGAGGAAACCTCAGTTATGCTGCACAAATAAAAACAAACATTTTGATGTGAATTTTATATTTATTACAGTCATTACAGATCCTTGATTGCATATTACCCTGGCATTTGAGTGTTTCCATTTAGGTAATTTGTTCCCACAGTTCAAAAGCACACATGCTGTTCCTTGCAGGTGACTCTAGAAATCTGAGTATGGGCGAGAGTGAAAGCGCCCTCTGATGGATTGGTTTGCAGTCTAAAATGGGACTCTATCTCGCATTTGTTGTTCCTGGCATGGGCTCTAGTAAAGAGACCATGCAATAGCAGGTAAGTTGATTTTTGTTTATTTATTTTTTTAATTTTATAAAAAGAACTCTTACTGAAACAGAGAGAAGCATTTTAAAAACATACATAATAGGTGTAACAATCCTAATGAATTAAAAATAAATATAATTGAGAGCATGATGCAGCAAAGGCATTTCACATAGTATAATGAAGAATAAGTGTCTATGTGTCTTTGTATCCATCTGGTTGCTATGTCTCTGTCATTCCAACAGAATTTTGTAGAAATAAAAATGTATTGCATTTGTCAATCCAACAGATGGAGCATCATAACCATTACACTGCTTTTAGGAATCCCATAACAAATGGCATATAACAGGGACATATACATTGCATTAGTCACTCCAACTGATGGCAAATCACAAACATTTATAGTAATGCATTTGTTGGAATGATAAATGCAATTCATTTCATTACTACAGGCATTACAAAATACATTTCAATAGATGATGCACTGCAAATGTTAACAATGAGGTCTATGTTGATTATTCAGATTTCAACCCATCTTAGACGGTGTGACAAATAGAGGCACTGTTGACCCCTTGAACCCTCAGACCAGACGTCAGACACCAGGTAAAAGTCCAAAGATAAATATTTATTATTATAAATAAGTGCACAAAGCACCACTACTACACACCACTCCAATAAACAATAATCACTACAATAATAAACAATCCTCCACTCCCAGACGCTTAGCCACCTTGCCTCCCAACTCAGCTCAGCGTCTGGGATTTCCCATCGTCCTTTTATAGTCCTTGACCCGGAAGTATTTCACCTTCTCTGTCCACGTGACATGGGACACTTCCGGGTCAGATAAAATTCCTTTTTCTTCACCTTGGAAGCACGTCATTACTTGTGTTGCTGTGATTAAGACGCACTTCCAGGTTATGGTGCAAATAACAATCCCTGGGCCTCCCTGCAGCGACTCCTGGCGGCCCCCGTGGTATCCAGCAGGGCTGTGCATTAAAAGTCCACTGTCCATAATTCCCTGCTGGCATTCGGGGTACCTCCATGAAGCAAGAATGGCTCCATCTGGCGGCCTGGGGTATTGGCCAGGATAAATAGCCGGCCATATCTCACAACGGATAGTAAGAATATAATACAAACATACAAGCCATAAAAACCTGGACACAAATAAATGCACATACACAGGCTTGGTCTGCAATAGAAGTAAAATCCTGTAGTACTTTCTTTATATTCCCTGCTTTGCTCTCCAATAAATGAAAGTTATCGCAAATATACTAATAACCCAATTGTGCTTTACTCACTCAGAATATGGAACCAAATTAGGAAGCATTTTAAGATGGAAAATCTTTTATCAGTGGCACCTTTGCAAGGGAACCACCTCTTTCAACCTTCGCAAGTATATCCAGTTTTTAATACCTGGAAAAGTTTTGGGATTAAAATGCTCAGAGATCTTTATATAGACAACATATTTACATCTTTTTGAACAATTACGTTCAAAATTTAACCTCCCAGCTACACATTTCTTTTACTATCTTCAAATTAGAAATTTTGTTAAACAGAAATTGCCCGATTTCCCCCCACCTTGCACCCTCCACAATGCTGGAAAAAATACTGCTCAATTCCGAGGAAACAAACACTATTTCCGCAATATATAAAATCTTATTAGAGTCCCTACCTTTCAAAGATCCAAGAGGACATTGGGAAGAAGATCTCTTAATCAATATATCAGAAAAGGAGTGGAAGGTAGCAAAGCAGAGAATTCACTCGAGTTCTATATGCGCAAAGCATAGAATTATTCAACTAAAAATTATATATCGAGCTCATCTGTCTCACTTAAAACTGTCCAAAATGTTTCCAGGCCAGGATCCAACCTGCGAGCGCTGCAACCAAGCTCCTGCCTCACTGGGTCACATGTTCTGGGCCTGCACCAAACTAACATCATTTTGGGACAAAAATTTTTAAGTGCCTCTCAGACAGCCTTAGTATCACAATCCCTCCTAACCCACTAACAGCTGTGTTTGGTGTCCTTCCAGATGGACTTGAATTGGAGAAGGACAAACAAACGGTGATTGCATTCACTACACTCTTGGCACGCAGACTTATTTTGTTAAATTGGAAGAATCCTAATTCTCCTCTTATAAGTCAGTGGGAAACTGATGTTTTATATTATTTGAAATTGGAAAAAATCTAATTTTCAGTTAGAGGATCTGTACAAAATTTTTTCAAAACTTGGCAGGATTTAATCAATATTATTTTAGAATAAGAGAATTAACTATTATTGTATTTAACTCCTTTCTCCATCTCTTATTTATATAGATATTTACTTCTCCCCTTCTTTTGTCTAATGTTGCCTTATTAAAAAGCTTAAAGAAAATTTCCTTCTCAGGGATGGGGTTTGATTTGTTTTCAAATTTGTTGGGTTATAAATGGATCTGTTTGTATGGAATGATTACAATGAAAATTAATAAAATAAAAATATAAAAAAAAAAAAAAAAAAAGAATATAATGTGTCCATGTTCAAAGGACTGCAAAGTAGTATTAAACTCATAACTAACTATACAAGGCTGTACCAGCATGCTTAGAAGATGAATTAGGGAGCAGAACATTTATGAGACGTGTGTTTCTATACAATTTTATTTTGTATATTAAGGATTCTTTTCAAAAGAGGGAACATGTTGTTTTTTTATATTTGGTTTGCTTTTCTTTATATTCTTTCATTTCTTCAAGTAAATGTAGGGAAATGGTAAGAGCACTAAAATGACAGTTTTTGCTGTACAACTCAAAAGATGACAACACCTAGAAAGCATTACTTTTCTTTTTGTTACTGAAAGATCTTAATGCATATAGTATTTTTACAGCAATTTTGCATTTGCTTCAGGGTTCTAGATCGTACTGTAATCATTTCTTGATGAAACTCTAATCCAAAATAAATAAATAAATACATAATGGTTATATATATACTGTATATATATATTGTCACACACGTGCGCATGGGAGGCAGCTAAAGGGTTCGAGGGATGGCAGTTCTGAGACATACCGGGAGGTGGCAGAGTGCACTGACTCTTTTTCTCTCTTGCCTGCAGACCGTTCCCGGGAGATTCCACCTGGCTCTCGTGACATCATTTCCGGGACCGAGCCAATGGAAGGGGACCTGACTGGCTCCGACCCCTCTGACGTCATGTCCGGGCTCGGTCCAATGGAGAACGAACACATCCCTGATCCTTATGACCTCACTTCCTGTCTTCCCCTTTAAAACCCTGCCCTCTTTCCTAATTCCTCAGTCTGGTTTTGGACTCGTTTGTATGCACTTCAGTGCTATTACTATTCACTTCAACTTTGCAGCCAAGGATTTCGAGATTATACGGGTGGCTGCCCCAAACCTTTATCAGAGTATGTCTGATTCTTTTACATCTGGCGTAGTCGGCAGGAGGAAGACGTCCTGGACGAGAAGGGGACAGGACCTGCAACATATCCAGGTGGGAGCGTACTGGGACCGAGTTTCCAGGCGGGGAGGGTGTCCCGTGGTTCGGGGTGACCCGGTGCAGGCTCTGCCTCCGGCAGACTCTATTAGGCAACCTAGGAGGGCCGGGGAGTATGCGGGAGGGGCTCACAGAATTGGGCTGCTTCGGAAGCGGGAGGCCGGGAGGGCTGTTTGTGCTCTCTCGGGAGAGAGTGCCCGTCTCCCTGTAAAGCCAGAGCCCCGAATTCCACCTAGGGGTGCCCCAGACCAGCAGGTGAGTAGAGTGAAAGCCTGGCGGTTTGACCCAGAGAGGCCAACCCCTCAACAGGCCTTGAGCCTATGGACGAAGGTAGGGCTGTGGCTACGGCCACATGAAAGTACGCCCTACCACATGCTTGAACAGGTGGCTTGCGACCTGTTTTTAAATTCACTGCCCCAGCGCTTCACCCAGCCGGTTTGAGGTAAAGATTTCATAAATATGGCAGAGCTCATTGAGCTCGTAGAACAACAAAGGGGGGCCTCCCGACCTGGGAGGGCTGAGCCGCCCCTGGGCCGACCTCGACCGGAGTACGTCCCAAACCCTAGCCTCCCTCTGTACAACCCAGAGCTTGCACCGATGTCCCCGGCGCCGCAGGCGCACAAACCGCTTGGGAATAAGGTGGGATGCAGGTGGAGGGGGAGGAGGGGTTGGTGTGCTCTGTCAAACCCGTTGACGGTCCCGCATACAGACAGGCTGATCGTTAACGGGTATAAAACATCTGTGTTGTTAGATACCGGCAGCAACATATCCATTGTTGCCCGCCGTTTTGTGCTACCGCAACAGTGGTTAAAACATAAGACAGGTATAACCTGTTTCCACGGAGACATCCGCTGGTACAGGACCGCCATTTGTGTCATCAGCTACGGAGGTTCAGTTCGGAAGTTAACCATGGCTGTCCATCCTGGGCCTCCCCACCCGGTGATACTAGGGCGGGACTGGTCTGAAATAAACAGCGGTGAGTCACATACCACTCCTGGGGATAACTTGGGCCTAGTTATAGACGGGGATGAGCCGTCTCAAGCTGCCTCCACGCCGTGTAATCAGCCGGCAGAGAGAGATGAAGCAGTCGGCCTGAGTGACGTGGCTACTCCCGGGCCGTCGCGTGCCAATACGTCATCCACCAGTGCCGCGGTGGAGCGGGAGGAAACCACGCCCATTGAGGTCGGCACTGACCCTCTCTCCCTTTTAAGGTTTCAATTTAGAGAGACGCCGGCTTCCTTTAAAAGGGAGCAGTGGAGTGACGACTCCCTGAAACATGCAAAAAATGCAGTAGTTCTTATTGACGGCCAACGCACCAACCAGTCCATGCCACAGGGTCCTCACTTTGTGTTGGAAAATGACCTAATATATCGGGTAGCATTGCATGACGGGCAGGAGAGAAAGCAACTGCTAATCCCACGGACCTTCCGGCGGCAGGTCTGTGAGTTAGCACACGCCCATCTCCTAGGTGGCCACTTGGGCACCGAAAAAACCCTGGAGCGGATTAAGCTCCGTTTCTACTGGCCGGGAGTCAATGAGGAGGTTCGTCGCTTTTGCACTTCCTGTCCGGAGTGTCAACTGCGACAAATTCCAAGAAGGGACCGTGCTCCTCTCATTCCCATTCCCCTGATTGATGTTCCCTTCCAGAGAATTGGGGTCGATATACTCGGACCTCTAGAGCCCTCAGCCCGAGGACACAAGTACATCTTAGTCCTCGTGGATTATGCTACGAAATACCCCGAAGCTGTTCCTTTGCGCTCAGCTACTTCTAAAGCAATCGCACGGGAGTTACTAGGGGTCTTTTCGCGCGTAGGTATCCCCAAGGAAGTCTTGACAGACCAGGGGACACCTTTCACCTCGGAGACGTTCAAGGAGACTGCCAAGTTACTGAGAATAAAGCATTTAAAGACCGCGGTGTACCATCCTCAAACCGACGGTTTAGTCGAGAGGTTCAATCAGACTCTCAAACAGATGCTACGTAAGGTGGTCAGCGAGGATGGACGGAACTGGGATCAGCTCCTCCCCCTCGTCCTTTTTGCCTATCGGGAAGTCCCTCAAGCCTCCACGGGGTTCTCCCCTTTTGAATTACTGTATGGGCGACAACCCCGGGGCATATTGGATATTTTAAAAGAAGGATGGGAAGAAGAGGCTCTTCCCTCGACAAACATATTAGAGTATATCGCGCAGTTACGCGATAGATTTGGAAAGATACGGCCCCTCCTTAAAAGTCACGTGGAGGAGGCTCAGACAGCACAGGCCCGTTACTATAACCGTGGCACGTCACTCCGGGAGTTCCGCCCGGGGGATCGAGTCATGGTCCTAGTGCCTACCTCCCACTCGAAGTTGCTCGCCCATTGGCAAGGCCCCTATGAAGTTAAGGAGAGGAAGGGACTGGTCGACTATTTGGTGAGTCAGCCGAATCGTCGGCCAAAGGAGCGGGTTTATCATGTGAATCTGCTGAAACCGTGGAAGGACAGGGATCCCGATCCCTCCTCCGGCCAGCCCCGATCGCTCTTCGCTCACACCCCCAGCCTTAACTTCGGGGCGGACTTGAGTCCCCGACAACGGCAGGAACTGGATACAGTTATCCGGGCCGTTCAGGAGGTAGTCAGTGAGCACCCCGGACGGACCTCTCTGGTTGAGCATAACATTGTGACAGAGCCCAGGGTTATTGTCCGGGAACGCCCGTACCGTCTTCCCGAGGCAAAAAGGGCTGAAGTGGAGCTTGAGATCAAGCGCATGCTGGAACTAGGAGTAATTGAGGAAAGTTATAGTCCCTGGTCCAGTCCCATTGTGCTAGTCGGTAAGCCGGACGGGAGTTGGAGGTTTTGCAATGACTTCCGCCGGCTTAATCAGGTCTCCCAATTTGATGCCTATCCAATGCCACGAGTGGATGACCTCCTTGAGAGACTTGGGCAGGCTCGATATTTGACCACGCTTGACATGACGAAAGGGTACTGGCAGGTTCCTTTAACGGACTCCGCTAAGGAGAAAACGGCGTTTAGCACCCCTAGCGGACACTGGCAGTATCATGTCCTTCCATTTGGGTTACACGGGGCCCCTGCAACCTTCCAGCGTCTGGTGGACAAAGTGCTCCGACCTCATAACTCATACAGTGCTGCCTACCTAGATGACGTGGTCATCTATTCCGGCACATGGAAGGAACACCTACAGCAGGTCCAATCGGTATTGCGGACACTTGGTGAGGCCGGGCTCAGGATTAATCCCAAGAAATGTTTCTTTGGATTAACCAAAGCGAAGTATTTGGGCTACCTGGTGGGTCGGGGTACCGTGCGGCCACAGTGCTCCAAAGTAGATGCCATTTTGAAATGGCCCCGTCCGCGAACCAAGCGGCAGGTCCAAGCCTTTCTCGGGTTAGCGGGGTACTATCGCCGGTTTGTACCTCGGTTCTCAGAGAGAGCGGCGCCCTTGACTGATTTAACAAGGAAGAGGGTCCCGAACATTGTGGTATGGACTGAGAAGACAGGCGCTGCATTTGGTGACTTGAAACAGGCCCTTACGTCCGCACCTATTTTGATGGCACCTAACTTTTCTTTGCCTTTCATTCTCCAGACGGACGCTTCGGACACAGGCTTGGGAGCAGTGCTGAGCCAAAGCGTCGATGGTGTGGAGCACCCCATCATGTACCTGAGCCGGAAACTGTTGGACCGGGAGACCAGGTATGCAGCGGTGGAAAGGGAAGCCTTGGCGATTAAGTGGGCGATAACTCAGCTGAGGTACTACCTGTTGGGCTGGGAGTTCACCCTTGTCACGGACCATGCACCCTTACAGTGGATGGCCCTGCACAGGGAGTCGAATCCGCGGGTCACCAGGTGGTTTCTTGACCTACAGCCGTACAAGTTTTCGCTCATTCATCGTCGTGGCTCTCTCCATGCCAACGCTGATGCTCTTTCCCGGGTTCACGACCTCTCGGTTAGGGTCGCCCGACCCGACGGGTCTGGGCTAAGGGGGGGGCCTTGTCACACACGTGCGCATGGGAGGCAGCTAAAGGGTTCGAGGGATGGCAGTTCTGAGACATACCGGGAGGTGGCAGAGTGCACTGACTCTTTTTCTCTCTTGCCTGCAGACCGTTCCCGGGAGATTCCACCTGGCTCTCGTGACATCATTTCCGGGACCGAGCCAATGGAAGGGGACCTGACTGGCTCCGACCCCTCTGACGTCATGTCCGGGCTCGGTCCAATGGAGAACGAACACATCCCTGATCCTTATGACCTCACTTCCTGTCTTCCCCTTTAAAACCCTGCCCTCTTTCCTAATTCCTCAGTCTGGTTTTGGACTCGTTTGTATGCACTTCAGTGCTATTACTATTCACTTCAACTTTGCAGCCAAGGATTTCGAGATTATACGGGTGGCTGCCCCAAACCTTTATCAGAGTATGTCTGATTCTTTTACAATATATATATATATATATATATATATATATATGGTACCAGATGACCAGTTCTGGTGGCTTTGTGAATATTTGACCAACAATAGGCCCTTCATTTGAATTGATGTGCTGTGATGTAAATTCTTGCTATTAAGGAAAATGTAATAAAGGTGAATTTATTTATTGGGTATTTCATCTTGTTAAGATGTGTTATTAGGAAAATAATCATATACATAAAATAAGGTATACTGTATGCCCAGTAGAGGGTGTGTAGTGTATTTTCTGATAATCTGACATAATCGGCAATCACAGACACATATTTTTTGAAAGGGCTGTGAATGTTATAAAGCCTCTGAATAGACATCCAAACATCCTGTGAAATTAAAAACACAGAAATAAAAGCAGGCACTAATTTATATCCAACGTTGAAATGAACAAATCCTGTCCTGTAAAGTGTTCCTTCTCCCTTTTTGAGCCATTGCCCACCAAAAGGTCTGTGCACATCACTGCTCAGCTGTTCTACCAAAATAATCATTATTGCTTAATCTTAAAAGTGGACTCACAAACTCTGACTCTTTGACATAGCAGGGGAATACTGTAGACACCAGATGTAATCTGGAGGTTGTCTGACACATTGAAAGGCATCACCCAATTAAGCTTTTAAAGTATTTCAACGGCCAAAGAATTTCCAGCCAAAACTGGATAAATTGAAGTTGAAGGCAGTATACTCTTCTGCTGCTTCTTTCTCTCTTTCTTTCTGTCCTGGGAATTCAAATATAATTCTTAAGCTTGTTAGAACAGTCAATGACATTTCTTTTACAGTTCATCAACATCACTCAAAGAACTCACCCCTTACCTCTACTAAATTTACAGTGCAATACAGTTGATCTAAAATGGCACAATTTCACCTGAACCATTCTGTGTATATTGTGCTCCATTAACAGAAGTTTTGGAATTATATAGAGTGTTTCTTTTGAGGTTGAATGACAAATGGAAAAAGAAAACTTTTAAGAAAGAAAAAATGAAAACTTTATAATCAATAAATGGCAAAAGGGAACTGTCTTTATTTGCCCTATAAGATAACGTGGAATTGTAAAAAAGCAAGATTTTCTTTGGATTGAAGTTTTAGAAAAGACAATGAATTGAAGAGAATAATTTATATATAGTTTTTTTACATCAGGGAAATAAAAGTTAGAAGGAGGATTACCTTCAGAGAGTAAAGGAATATTGGCAATATGTTTTCTCTTGGACAATTTCTTAACAAGAGCTTTGCCCAGAAAATTATTTCAGCAAGTTATTAGATTAGATTAGATAAAACTTCATTAATCCCATTGGAAAATTCTAATGCATACACCAGTAGAAACATAAAAATAGAATATAGACTCGCAGGGCAGATAATACAGCCAATCAATCATTCAATCAATTGATCGATAAATAAATAAATAAACTTACATCATGTTAAAGCAATGATTTGCCTGATAGCAGTTGGCAGAAAAGACCCCAGGGTTTGCCCTGTGATGTTGCAGGCTTTTCTGATAAGTTTATTCAGGCATTATGCTTCGTTTGTGCTCAGGTTGCTTCCCCGGGAGATTGCAGTGTAGAACACCACACTGGCTACTATGGACTGGTAGAACATTTCCAGCAGCTTGCTGCACACATCAAAAGACCTGAGTCTCCTTAATAATAATAATAATAATTCATTACATTTATATAGCACTTTTCTCAGTACTCAAAGCGCTACCAGTTTGTTGTTTATGTAAACCCTCAGTTACTTGTAGCTCTGCACCACTTCTATGTCCTCCCCGTAAGGTGACTGGTCTCAGAGGCTCCTTGGCATGTTGGAAATCCAACATTAACTCTTTTGTCTTGTTTATGTTGAGTTGAAGGTTGTTGTCCCTGCACCACAAGACAAAGTCCTCAACGACTTTCCTTTGGTCTGACTCATCTCCATTAATAATGCAGACTATGATGGAAGAGTCGTCTGAAAATATCTGTAGATGCAAGTGCTGGTATTGTGCTAGAAGGTTGTTGTGTAGAGAATAAAAACAGGACACACAGTCACTCAGCCTCAAAAACTGCGGTCTATTAGTCATGTAGTCCATGATCCAGGAGATTGTGGGGGGTGTCAAGATTCAAAGATTGTGTATAATATAATATAATATAATATAATATAATATAATATAATATAATATAATATAATATAATATAATATAATATCCATCCATCCATTTTCCAACCCGCTGAATCCGAACACAGGGTCACGGGGGTCTGCTGGAGCCAATCCCAGCTAACACAGGGCACAAGGCAGGAAACAATCCTGGGCAGGGTACCAACCCACCGCAGTATAATATAATATAATATAATATAATATAATATAATATAATATAATATAATATAATATAATATAATATGTGTCATAACAAAGGATACAAATAAAAAAATAATTTTGATACAATCAATTTAAAGATAATTTTGCATGTATCCTTTCACATCTGACTATATCCAGTTAGAAACTTAAAAAAAATGTTTAATTAGAGCTTTACACCTGGGGACCTGGGTTCGCTTCCCGGGTCCTCCCTGCGTGGAGTTTGCATGTTCTCCCCGTGTCTGCGTGGGTTTCCTCCGGGCGCTCCGGTTTCCTCCCACAGTCCAAAGACATGCAGGTTAGGTGGATTGGCGATTCTAAATTGGCCCTAGTGTGTGCTTGGTGTGTGGGTGTGTTTGTGTGTGTCCTGTGGTGGGTTGGCACCCTGCCCAGGATTGGTTCCTGCCTTGTGCCCTGTGTTGGCTGGGATTGGCTCCAGCAGACCCCCGTGACCCTGTGTTCGGATTCAGCGGGTTGGAAAATGGATGGATGGATGGATGGATAGAGCTTTACAATTTATTAATTCTACCTTAAGTCTTTTAACACAAAAATGTTACTCAAATTTTCAGATGCATCAGAAGCAACAAAAAAGCTTTATAAATTCTGCATTATCCAAAAGACAATCACACAAGCATAACTAATTGATTTTGAGTTCACTAAAGGCAGTAAACTGAACTGCCTACTGATTATGCCTCAGAATTACTTAATCAGCTTTACATTTTTCCTCAAATATTAACCTTGAAATGCTCTTTTTTACAACAGACAAAATACAGTAGGCACATTGCTGTTATGTTTCTCATTTTTCTACGCAGTCTGATATGTAGAGACTCTTCCTGACAGTTGTTTGAAGATAGTCACAGAGTGAATTGATTTTTTATGCTCTAGTGTTCAAAGTATTTCTCTACCAGGAGGTTGACTAATTAAATTTTTGTCTCAAGCCTTCCAAATTACTTTCCAAATCTAAAAAGGATGACTTTCCTTTTTGTTCTTCTGAAATTATTGTTATTACCTTTTTACTCTCTGTTGTTATCAGTAACTAGCATTGTAAACATAATACAAAAAAGTGAAACATCTCTGCTTCCATGTTCTAAAATTAACATTTCATATGAAGTTGTGTTATGAATTTAGAAAGAATACATTTTTTTTCCTTGCAACTTCTGGTACGTTATTTAATTCCAGAAATCTGTGGGCATTCACATATTATTTATTTGAAACTTTTATCACACTTGGGATTTTATCATACTTGGTCAGGTGGGATCATAATGAGGAGGTGCTATAGTACCTTCTCTGTCACTCAAAATAATGCTAGAATGGCCAAAACATACAAAAAGATTTACAAAATAAATAACTCCTATGGAGGAGGGAGGAATATAGGGAGAATACAATTCTCTAGAGTGGAGAGGAATGAAGGTCAGTAGGAACAAGACAGAATACATGTGTGTAAATGAGAGGGAGGTCAGTGGAATGGTGAGGATGCAGGGAGTAGAGTTGGCGAAGGTGGATTAGTTTAAATCCTTGGGATCAACAGTACAGGGTAATGGGGATTGTGGAAGAGAGGTGAAGAAGAGTGTGCAGGCAGGGTGGAATGGGTGGAGAAGAGTGTCAGGAGTAATTTGTGACAGACGGGTATCAGCAAGAGTGAAACGTAAGGTCTACAGGACGGTAGTGAGACCAGCTATGTTATATGGGTTGGAGATGGTGGCACTGACCAGAAAGCAGGAGACAGAGCTGGAGGTGGCAGAATTAAAGATGCTAAGATTTGCATTGGGCGTGACAAGGATGGATAGGATTAGAAATGAGGACATTAGAGGGTCAGCTCAAGTTGGACGGTTGGGAGACAAAGTCAGAGAGGCGAGATTGCGTTGGTCTGGACATGTGCAGAGGAGAGATGCTGCGTATATTGGGAGAAGGATGCTAAGGATAGAGCTGCCAGGAAAGAGAAAAAGAGGAAGGCCTAAGAGAAGGTTAATGGATGTGGTGAGAGAGGACATGCAGGTGATGGGTGTAACAGAACAAGATGCAGAGGACAGAAAGATATGGAAGAAGATGATCTGCTGTGGCAGCCCCTAACGGGAGCAGCCGAAAGAAGAAGATCACAGATTGATATCATTAGCATTATTACTTGTATTGCTACCATGATGCTGTTTTGTAGCTATGTTACTTTGCAGCGCTCGGGAGTTGCTAGGACCTTGTCCTCAGAATCAGTTTGATGACATAAAGAGCTTCCTATGAGGTCATTCCAGTGTCCAACTCTGTGGATAACTAATGATATACACTGTATTTATTGTTATTTTTTTTTAGTTTGCTAGGTTTTCAATGAGTTGGTTTCATCCTTCGTTTAGATACAAGGTTTTCTGATTGATTTTCTGGTAATGGCCATGTTTTGTTGACTATGTTCTCTTACCAGACCCATTTCTCCTTTCAGTCTTCTCACTTTGCTGGTAGCATAGCATTATGGATTTCTTTTCTGGATCATTAAAAATCTATATTGAAAGTATATTGAAATGAAGTAAGACAGTCATACTGTAACTCATAAATTTGCTGGTCCATGAAGAATTTGCTGAGTTCTCAAAAAGACCAGTTGTAAAGTTTACTAATAACTAATATATTTGAAGTTCACTGGTGATCCAGTCTCATTTAAAACTGAAAGCTGTGACGCTAATGAAAGTAGCCTACAGTTCATTCACTTAGCAGACAGGTGCCAAAAAGCCTCAGTAAGTTCACTGTACCTACTCTGCTTAAGTGGCAATGGAGGGGCAAGCTTTTTATTTTCTAAGAATTACACATTTCTTAGATCGATTTATTTTCAATCACCTCAACATGGCACATCAAAACTTCTGTAATATTTACCAATAAGGAATAATTCTCAGTTTGAGTTGAGTGCATCATAGCAGTTAACAACTGGAATTACCAAATAGAGCACATGTTAAAATAACACCGGGAACCATAAGGAATTTAAGATCATAATTCACATGAGGTAAAAGAGTAATCCATGCTTAATAGAGAAAACGGCGAAAAAAAAATACAAAAAAGAAAACAGAAACAACTTTAAAAATACTATAAGAAACTATAGGAAAGAGGGCGGCACGGTGGGTAGCGCTGCTGCCTCGCAGTTGGGAGACCTGGGGACCCAGGTTCGCTTCCCGGGTCCTCCCTGTGTGGAGTTTGCATGTTCTCCCCGTGTCTGCGTGGGTTTCCTCCGAGCGCTCCGGTTTCCTCCCACAGTCCAAAGACATGCAGGTTAGGTGGATTGGCGATTCTAAATTGGCCCTAGTGTGTGTTTGGTGTGTGGGTGTGTTTGTGTGTGTCCTGCGGTGGGTTGGCACCCTGCCCAGGATTGGTCCCCTGCCTTGTGCCCTGTGTTGGCTGGGATTGGCTCCAGCAGACCCCCGTGACCCTGTGTTCGGATTCAGCGGGTTGGAAGATGGATGGACTATAGGAAAGAATGGCGCAAAATAACTGGTCAAAAGCGTGCATTTCATTTTTTTTTTGCAAATGCAGGCCAGTTGAAAACTTCAATTAGTTGAATTTGTGGCATATTTGGGAGGCTAACTAACAGATTCTTCAAGTATGAGAAGGAAATCCAATAGCTTTTTCAGCACTGGGGATGTGTGCTACACGTACAGTACATGTCTTTACTGCAATCCTCCGAGTGCTACAAAGCAGCTGAACCGCTGGACCTGTTTTCTGGTCTCAACTTTTTTCCCATTTTTGGGCCAAGTGGAGTTTAATCAGTGCTATAGCAGATCACATTGTACTTCCTGGATGGCACTGTACATAACACTGGTGCTTCACTGAACCAGGGATCTTGGTATCAGTCCCAGTCGTCTGTATGGAATTCTCCATCTGTCTGCATGAGTTTTCTCCACTTACTGTTTAGTCCCCTCGCACATTTTAAGTGAAGTTCTGTTTAATTCAGTTTATTTTCACATGGTGCACTTTACTGAGTGCAGACCCAGAGTGCTCTAACGCATTCAGAGGTAAAATGTAAATACAGCCTTTAGAAATCACTAATTACATAATGCATACACATAAACGTTAAATGCAAAATTGGCTCTTTATGAGTGAGAGGACATGAGTGTGCTTGGCAACGTTCTGACATCCTATATTTAGTTCCTTCCTCTTTAGTTCTACCTTGATATGCTCTGTCAACACTCAAAAAGTCTGTCGAAAAGCATTTGTATTGAAAATGGATGTATGGATTTATGGCTGATAACAGAATGTATTACTTTTTGGCGTAATTGGCAGGATAAAAAACTTACCATAGTAAAGACTATGGCCAGTTTTCAACCACTTATAACTTAGGAGTTTTCTTCACCTTTTAAATTTGTTTACCTTTAGACTGAACATTGTAAAATGCTTTAACTTTAAATATTACAAACAGTGATAATATTGTCACAATATATAACTAGCATGCTGAAAAATAAGTAATTCACATGGCTGATGGTGCATACAAACTCCACAAAGAGTCTAGTTACTGTATATCACTACTGCCATCTACAGGGGTGCCTTAAGGAGAGTGACCTAGTACCCACTTAGAAAAAACTAAAACAGTATTAAAAAGAATTAAACTGCAAAAATGGAAAACAAAACAAGACAAAAATACACAGCAGATTGTTTAAACCTTGCCTATAGCAACATTCTTCACGTTAAATGTGTTGATGCCACATTCAGAATGCAGTACATCATTTTTCAAGATTGTACTGCCTTTGAGTATTACACTTTTTGAAAGAACTCTGTAAGATTTTTTTGGACATTCTGAGATGTCCTAAATATTTCTCTTATAATGCTGAAAATGTTTTAAAGGAGCGTTAGCCTAACATTGAAAGTAGATCAAAATAATTAACAGTGGTACAAAAAACTTAATGGCCTTGTAGTGACTGCTGAAGTCTTTCAAGATCACTCTTTAAATTAAGATATATTGCTAAAATATATCTTTGCATTGCTTCTTAGCAGTCTTATTGAGAGTACTAATTGGTTTTTGCCCATCAACCTACACTCAATAATCCATAATGAGAAAGTGAAAACATGCTTTTGAAAAGTTTGCAAATTTATTAGAAATCAAAAACTGAAATCTCTCATTTATATAAGTATTCAGACCCTTTTTGTGGCACTCCAAATCATCAGGGCAAATTGAATGTATTGGACATCATTTAAGAAGGCACACACCTGTGTATATAAAGTGTATATAAGGTATTTTTTTGAATCTCTTTACTACTAAACACATTGTGGCACGCGGCTGGGGGTGGTACCCAGCCGGGACGCCCAGGAGGACCGGAGGAGGGCTTGTGCCTCCTCCAGACCACGAGGGGGTGACAGCCCTGGTTGCTTTGGGGGCCACAGGTACAGAGCTGGGAAGCTCAACCCTGTAGGGGCCCATGGTCACCGCCAGGGGGCACCCCGATGCCTTGGGAGCCCTGGACCTCAGCACTTCCGCCACACCTGGAAGAGGATCAGGGACACCCGGAGTCCTTCCGGGTGCGCAGCCGGCACTTCCGCCACACAGGGGAGTGTCGACAGAGGAGTGTCGGGAAGCACCTGAAGCCCATCCGGGTGTGTATAAAAGGGGCCGACTCCCTCCATTCATTGGCAAGAGTCGGGTGGAAGTGGACGGAGCTTGGAGGAGAGGAGTGGAGGCGGACCTGAGACTTAAAGGCATTGAGAAAGGCCAGGACTGAAGGGGTGATTGGTGCTGCGGCACTGGGTACTGTGCACTTTATATTGTAAATGAACATGTGTGTGGTGAAACAACATGTCTACCTGTCTGTGTCCGGGCTGTTCCCCACAACATATAAAGTGCCCATTTATTATTCACAGTAGAAGTGAATGTATATTATATACTGTACATGTATGTTGCATAAACACATAGATAGATAAGAGTTTTCTCCTAATTTAGAGTTGTAGGGATTTTTATCCGGTGACAATGTAAACAAGGTCTGACCATACATAAATATACAGTATGTATATATGCCTGTAGTTTTCATGTTCCTCCTATGACTTCAGCTGCACAGCCCTTTATATTGAGTAAAAAGGAAGACGACAGCACAAGTGTAACGAATGTCAGTTTGGGCCTCCTGGGACATGCTGTAGTTTCTTTCATTTTTGGATTTGTTCCATTCATTTTAGTGTTCAGTTGGAGTCTGGTGAGGCTCAATTGGGTTCTGTTTTGTATATGGTCACCACCATTTTGAGATCATTTTTGCATGGCCACGGCCTTGTTGCTGATAGTGACTATGCGCCATTGCTGGTCATGTTCACTTGTCATATTGTATCATCTTGTTCTGCCCATTCCTGACATCCAACCATTGAATCAAAGAAATAACCTTTTTTTATTTCAAGTATCTTTTTATTATTTAGGAGTCAGGGAAATATATTTTTGACTAATTTATTAGATAATATTTTGTGTTTTTTTGGTTAATTGAACCCTGCCTCTTTAATGACTTTTGTTTGTCTCTCCCATTCAACCAATCTTCATTGTCCAGTCCACATAATCTAACTACCCTTTGGCTGTTATTTTCCTTAATCACTTACTTAATCTTTATTTTTTACTGAACGTTTTATTGCGAACATTGTCATGAACTGGATTAATTTTAAATGTTTCTTTCATGTGCTGAAGATTTCCCAGTTTTGATCATTTTGCTTTGTTTTGGGATTTGTGTTTTAGGTACAGTATTTAGTTTATTTGAGTTCCTGGTTTTGACTTTGCTTCATCTTCTGGTTCCAAATCAAATCCAATCTGCGTCCTGGAATATTGAGGCAGGAAAAAAAATAAATCAGATCTTAAATAGTGGGACCCTGAGATGGAGCATCTGGTGCTCATAATCTTAGACAATCTCGGGCTGTGCCTCAGACATTTATTTTAGTTGCAGAAATTAAAGTGCTTAAAGAAAGAAATGTGACCAATAAGAGAAACACTTAGGGATTAAGGCTTCTGCACAATAAAATGAGACAATTATACACACAGCATCAGTTAGGTTTGAGAACGTAGGTTTGGGTAATCAGGCATTTTTAAAAGATTTGTTTTAATTGCCTTTGGCTATTAATGGGAAAAACATTAGCGTGTTAACTGACTCCAGAGCAGCAGAGAATTTTATTAGTACCACTCTGTGGAGGACGGCCGGCTGCTCAACCCGGCTGGGACACCCAAAGAAGAGATGACAACAGATGGCTAGTTCCCTGCAGCATAGCGGTGCCCCGGATTCCTGCAGGGCACCATGGGATTGGGAGTCCGGCTTCTCAACCCTGCTGAATACCGTGGATGCCGCCAGGAGATGCTGCCAGGGGACCTGGGAACTCATATCTTTTCCATAGCAAGTTCTCCATCTGACTCGGAAGTCCTGGCGAGTCACATGAACGGAAGAGGAGAAGCACTTCTGGGTCAAGGACTATATAAAGGACTGATGGAGACCCAGCAAGTGAGCTAGAGTTGGGAGGTAGTAGGAGAGAGGTTGCTGGGAGGAGTGGAGGAGATATTTGTGTTGTTTATTGTAATTGTTGTTATTATATTAGTTACTTGCCTGTTTATGGTGGCGGAGGTGCTTTTGGGCACTATAAAATCAAGAGGAAAAATTAAATACCTTCTTGGTAATTTTACCCTGTTTTCACTGTGTCTGTCTGTTGGGTTGAAAGAGGCAACAGAAACCTCTAGCATCTTACAACTCTAATTCGAGAATTACAAATACCAAGCATTCCATTCAAATTTAAGTGCAGAGTTTTACTGGTGGACAGTAAACTTACTGACTCAGCTTTATTAGATACCATTCACACTTCCAGTCCAAGTAAATACCATTGTCCTCCATGAGGAGAATCTCACCTTTTTTATTATTCAGTGTTCCATTCTTCAGTTGATTTTGGAACTTCTGTGGCTTAACTTGCATAACCTCCAAATAGGCTGGACACTAAAAAAATAATAGCATGGCATCTGTATTGTAAAATGAATTGTCAAAAGAGTATTTTTCTTCCATTGCTGGCTCACTTTCATGCCCATTTCCTTTGCAAACATAATGGGGGCGAGTGTGCCATAGGAAGAGAGTTACATTGAGATTTGGGTTCAATTATTTTTTTTTTATTATTATTATAAACATTTTTAAAGAAATCTTTTTTATTAATAGAGGTTTTTCAGACACTGATTCCATTTCTAATATTCAGATTTTGTTTTGAAGTGGAGTTTATTTAGATACTAAGTATTCAGTGCTCTTCCAATCCATTTTGTTTTTTCATGGGTGCCTCATTTTATAGTTTTTTTGTATACTGTTGCTATGGTGGTTGCCACTGAGGGATGACTGGAGGTCCATGTAATTGAGTCAGTAGCATAACGGTCACTACCACACACCTCCTGGTCATCTGAGTTTGCAAATTGAACTAAAAAACTTGTGTGAGATTGTGTGTTTCTTTGCTTAATATTTCCCAGTTTAGATCATTCTGCTTTGTTTTTCTTTACTGCATTTTGGGTTTAGAATTTTGGTTTGTTTTTTGACTGTTTCATCTTCTAGTCACAAATCAAAACCAAACTATACCTAGGCAAGACAGAACACTAACCAAAACTGGTTAAATTCCTAAATAATTATTTAATTTGTTTTTTTAATACATAAGACAAAAATACAACCAATACAGAAAACCATGCCTCTGTTTGTTGGGTGGTTAAAGCTTAAAGGAATACTCAACTTAAAAAGTTTATATTTGTTTTTATCTGTTACTTACCCTGTGTTGTTTGTAGTGATTGCCAAGAAAAATATGTTTTTCTCATGTGTTTATAGAGATGGAGATCACAAAATTCCTGATACAATGGGCTTTAACAGAGACTCAGTTTGAATAACAACAAGCAATATTAAACCTTTCACAAAAAAATCTCAAATTACTCATTCTGCATAATCCAAATGTCAGGTGTGTCACACCTACCTATTTACCTTCTTAATTCACTTTTAAGTACTATACTTGTGGCTTGACAAAAGCTCTGTAGCAATATAACATTTTTATATTGTTTGCTGTTGTTCAATGTGGGTTGCCACTGAAAAATCTAGTGATCTCCGTTCTCCATAAAACATCAGATCATTTTTTCATGCAATACTACAAATAGGGGTAAGTAACAGATACAAAAAATATTTTGGGGTATTTTTTTTACTAAAGTAAAAATTGCAAGCTGTTTCTCTGCATTCCACACCATTCAAACTCCTGGTCTACTGACATTCATGTGCCAGTAGAAGACTTGTGTCAACTCACAAAGTATCTTGGTAATGCTTAGATTGATTTTATTATATTGTTAGTTTATCATCTGTTCTAGTATTAACAGCAATACTAATAGTACTTAGTGTTTTCTGCTCTAAATTTAGTTTTCCAATCCCTGCTAACATAATATTTTCTTCCAGAATACCAAAATATATTTTCACTGGTTTTTGAATGCCACCTTGGGTAATGTCATCTTCTAAATGAAGAATAACAATAATAATTGTCTTATGAGTGAATTAAGAAAGTCAATATAATTAACAGACTTGAATAATCAAGATTCCCCTGAATAATCAGACAGGAGTTACTTTTGGTGGCAACATACAATATACTTTTTTTTTCTTCTCCTGAATATAATTACGCAATTCGGTCTGCTCTGAGGGAGCAGTTTAGTATAGAATGATCCATATGAAATGATGCAAGTTGAAATACAACTGAAAACGTGTTTAATGAATGGAAGTCTTCATGAAGGGAGATAAAATAGATCCTAGTAATTACAGACTTCTTAGTCTTACTTCTGTGCTACTTTTCTAAATAGCAGCCAGCATGGATTTATGAGAAGAAGGTCCAGCCAAACCTATCTTTTAGATTTTTTTGAAGAAGAAACTGGAATAGGTGACAGAAACAAAATATACAATATAATTTACCTACACTTTCACTTTGATAGAGTCCTGTACCAAAGATTAATTCTGAAACTGAAAGCTGTGGGAATCAGAGGTAACCTACAAAACTGGATCTCTAGTTGGTTAACCGGTAGGAGACAAAGGGTATAGATAAGAGGAGAATACTTTTTCTGATTTATATTAATGACATTGATTCTGTTACAGTTAGTAAACGTGTACAAATCGCAGATGACACTGAAATTACAGGAATGGTAGAGACTGAGGAGGCAGCAAAAACTATTCAAAAAGACCTGGACAACCTTCAGAACTGGGTGAACATCTGGAAAATGCAGTTTAATGTAGAAAAGTGCAAAGTGCTATACATGGGCAAAAGGAACATCAACTATAAATAGAAGATGGGAGACACCGCCATACAGGAAGCAACCACTGAAAAGAATTATGGGTATATGTTGATGTAACATTTTCATCAACTAAACAATGTACAGAAGCAATTAAAAAAGCAAATAAAATATTAGGTTATATCATAAAAACTGCTGAATATAAATCAAGGGACATTATGCTCAAACTATATAATAAACTAGTAAGACTGCATCTGGAGTATTATGTGCAGCTCTGGTCACCATGTTACAAAAAAGACATAGCAGCACTTGAAGTTGTGCTGAGGAGTGCAACCAAGTGGATCCCAAGACTTTAGGACTAGGGAATCCATTCCCAGGCTCTGATTACCAGGAGCCCGGGATTCCCGGACATTTTTCATTCCCGCATTCCTGGGAATTAAACTGCTGTAATTCCTGGGAAAACGGGAACGGCCAAGCTCGCATATATAGCGTGTAAAAGTGTAAAAATCGATCAAGAAATAACAGAGTTATAGCTGAAAATAATTAAGGTGGCGCCATTGCTGCAGCTTGCACTTCATCAGACAACAGCTTTGAACAGCAACTTGAAATTGCAATGTGTCAGTCTGTTGTATCCGCATTATCTGTGCCAAGAAACTTGCCATCACAGAATGATGACAAGAAACTGGATGCATCAGTAAAAGCTAAAATGACGGTGTTTCAGCGCTACGGCAAGCGCGGGTGTTGTTTAGAACAAGTGTATCAGTATCTGATGGTTGTGCCGCCTACTTCAGTGGAGGCAGAGCGTGCTTTCTCAGAGGCTGGCGTACTTCTGCACAAAGGTGCGCTCTTGCCTGGACGACCGCACGCTGGACACGTTAATAATAATAATAATAATAATAATTCATTACATTTATATAGCGCTTTTCTCAGTACTCAAAGCGCTATCCACACAGGGAGGAACCGAACCCACAATCTTCCACAGTCTCCTTACTGCAAAGCAGCAGCACTACCACTGCGCCACCTGTGAGGATGTTGTGCTTTCTATGTTCTTATTACCGCAACTAAAGATACATGTACTTCTATGACAGCATGAACTGCTTGTAGATAAGGTTAGTCTTTTATTTGTGTCAACATATTGCAGTAGTTTTATTAAAAATAAGTGCTGGTCATTCTAAAACCGTTCACATGTAAGATGCCCGTGCACTGTGACATCCCCGGGATTCCTGGGAATGAAATGCGGAATTCCTGAATTCCTGGGAATGGATTCCCTATTTAGGACTTGCCCTACACTCACAGAATCTGAGAAATTAACCTGCTTATTCCAGAGCACAGGGCAGTACAAGGTAATCCAGTTATTTCAGATCATCAAAGGCATTGATAAAGCAGATTCAACAACACTGTTTAAGCTTAAGGGTGAATCACATACTTGAGAAATCAGTGGAAATTAAGAGGAAGTGTATTTAAAACTGAAGCCAGGAAGCACTTCTTTACACAAAGAATTGTGGGACTACTCTGAAACATGTTACTAAGACATGTGGTTGAAGCAGAAACCTTGACAATCTTTAAGAAGAATTTGAATGAGCTATTGGGAACGCGTAGCGATTAGCTAAACAAATGGGTTTGATGGACTGAATGGTCTCCTCTCGTTTGTCAATTTTCTTATGTTGTTCTGTATGTTCTTTTTGTATGATTGCGTGAATTGTGTACTGAAAAACTTATAAAGGGCATTTAACTGAACAATTAGAATCAAGAAAACTATATCACATGAGCTGACTCATATGTATATCACAAAAGCTTCGAAAACCAAAATGCACTAAAACTCATCCCATTCATCCATGACCAAAACTGCTCAATCCAGGTCAGAGCCATCAGGGTAGCAGGGAGGCAAAGAAGCAGCCAACCTTGGATAGAGGGAGTTTACTAAAAACTATATGGAAAAAAGTATCTAATACGACAGTTGGGTTCAAAGTTGAGCGTTAAAACATATTGCTATTTAAGTGTACTACAAGACACCTCTACTAACTACCCTAAAACTAATGAGGGATAACTAAGGTTGTCTACTGTTGATTGGATTTTTTAAGCAGCTAGTTTTAGATTATTGATTTAACTTCTTACCTTATACTATAGTCTACATTGGTAAAGAGATCAAATTTCTCATGGAACCACACTATACACTGAGTGCATAATTTAATATTAATACTTTGCCTTACAAACTCCAAAGATATGAATTTTAGGTTAATTGGCTATTCAATATTGGCCCATGTGAATGTGGGTGCGTGCATCAGAGTACCCTGTGGAAGAGTAATCCCCTCCGCAGAGTTGCTTCCTGCCACGTGCCGTATACTGCCAGAATGGGCTCTAACCCTCTACAACTCTACACTAAATTAGGCGAATTTGTTTGTTATGTTGAGATAATAAGAGCAGCAAAGAAACCATGTTATTAATGTCAGTGCCTCACCATAGTTATATTCAGTATGGAAATGTTGCCTGGGGAGCCTGCTGTGCGGAGTGCTTGTGTTCATACGGATGTTTAGTGGGTTTGTTCCGTTTTCTCTGACAGCATAAACACTTGTTGTCAAAAAGACAGACAGATGCTAAACTGCCTAATTACTGTGGTGTTTGAATATTTGTTTACACTTTGCAATAAGACAACAATCCTGACCAAGAACAATCTCTGCCTTCTGCCTCTAACCCAGACATTTTGGGTTAAAAAAAGCTTTCCTCTTTATGCCCAAGTTTTAACTTAATAATGTAAAATAAAATCAAAATCCATTCATTTTTTTATAATGAAACCGGAAATATGAAGCCATGAATCATTGCAAAATGAATATTTCTGATGATTCCATTATTCAAGATTAAAATCTGAGCGTCTGTGAATACAAAGAAAAATGAAAAATCAGATATGTCAGTTATTGGTTTCACCATTTGTGCTTTGTCTGGGCCATATTTGGTTTCCTACATCCTAGAAGTGTGGAACACATGTCAGTGAGCTCCTACAGATGATGATCTCCACCAAAAAAGAAGCAGCTGCAGTGAGAAAAACTAAGCCAAGGTGTTCAGTATTTAATGTTATATTATTTATAGTATGTGCGTGTGTGTGGAGACAGATAGATAGAGGTTTCCACTTATGTGTCATTATGGGTTATTGAGTGTAGGTTGATGGGATAAAATGGCAAATTGATTCATTTAAAATTATATAGATAGATAGATAGATAGATAGATAGATAGATAGATAGATAGATAGATAGATAGATAGATAGATAGATAGATAGATAGATAGATAGATAGATAGATACTTTATTAATCCCAAGGGGAAATTCACAATATAATACTATATACACACAGTATATAGTATATATTTGTATATATATAGCAACTTATGTAAATACATACACTATTTAAAAGAATTTACAGCCAATGTACTTATTAAAACAATAATGTTTACTATGGTGTTAATATAATTCTACAATTCATTCCCATATCAGACATCACTTTGTAGCTTAAACTCACAGGTAGTGTAATCTATAATAAAAAAAAGGCTGGCTAGCAACGTACTTAAGATTTCCTGATAGGCATTACTCTGTGTTGTCTGTATCTATCAGCACAGGCTTTGTGTTCTGCGTAGACACTAAAGCTTTTTCAGGGGTTATTTATGCTGTTTTGAGTGTGCTTTGTATAGTTCTCAAAAAGAGACTTGGCTCAAAATTTGCTGCCATTCTGTGTTTCCTTGCCATAAAACACAGCTGTGCATAGAAACAAAAATAAAATAAAAGTAATAAATCAAAATAATAATTGACTGATATATTAAGGGAAAAACAACCCAAATGGGCCAGTGATCACATGATACAATCATTTTCCTCTGACGAACAATATCAGTATTATTTATCAAAGATCCATCCATCCATCCATTATCCAATCCGGTATATCATAACACAGGGTCACGGGGGTCTGCTGGAGCCAATCCCAGCCAACACAGGGTGCAAGGCAGGAACAAATCCCAGGCAGGGCGCCAGCCCACCCCAGGACTATTTATCAAAGATGCAAAATGTATGTCTTTAAAACCCTATTAAAATCTATCTTTGAGTTAAAATCTCTAACAAGCTTCTGGGTTTCTAATGAACATTTAGAGTACAGTACATCTATTTCTAAAGATATATTGGACTGATAAGGCAGCTTTTCAGCTTCTCATAGTCATTTTATAGCTTTTCGTTAGCCTCTTCTCTTTACCTTACTTTCCTATCTACTTTGACTTCTGCACAAAAATGACCTTAAAGAGCATTATAGTGGAGTTCAAGCTCATTATTTTCATATGTATAGAGTATTTGATAATCAACATGAAAAATATTGTCACTCTCCGGTGCCAGGATTAGTTCAGTATAACTACCTTACCTTGAAACTTCTGTCTCCTCTCCTTGCCTGTGAAATAACACCATAACAAAAACCAGGTAATTATGAAATGTACACTATTCAGGAAGAGAATTTGAGTGTTTATCAAAAAAGCATGTTTTCTGCAATAAAGCAAATAAAATGTAAATAACTTATTAGGTCAACTTCTTTAAAGCAACATTTTTTCACTTTCTACTGAAGTGTTTGCATATTTGCCCTAGAGAGAACGTTACTTTATTATTACTCAAGAATTAAAGGAAGTGATTTGGCTTTGTAACTTATTTAGCTGGTACAAGTTTTTAATGATACCTTAAAAATGAACCTTAGTGAAGACAACAAAAAAAAAATGTCACCCCGGTTTAATACTGTTCTTATCCATACTTCTGTTCATTGTTCGTAAAGCTATCTTGGATAGGAAACATTGAGTTGAGTCTATAATGGTTAGTGCATTTATTTCATTTCCTCTGATGATGACCTAGTAAGTTTACAAACATAGCATGCATTAATATTGGTATGATTTTTTAATGCGTGTGAAAGAGTTGTAATTCTCCTAGTAAATATGTCAAGAAGAACAGCCAAAAAAATATATCCTGCGTTATTAAATGTTCTGTGGTCTATGCCATTAAAACTTAGCACCTCCCAAGAAGACGTGTTTTGTTACAGTATTTCACTTGGTTACAGAAATGTGTACAGCATGTCCTGAAAAGAGTGTCCCAACTCAATTACTGTAAATGAACAGACAGGCAGATGCTATAGAAAAGTAATATCATATCACAGACAGATAGATAGTTATGTAAGGCACTATATGATAGACAGATGTGTAAGATACTATATAACAGCTAGATAACAAGATTTAGTTTTATTACAGATTTTGCATGTTGTATATTAAGGGGGTTTTAAAATTAAAATAATTGCAATATTTAAACTTTTTTTTTATTAAGCATATTATTAAACATCAGATATAAATGTAAATGCCAATTCTAGACAATCTTTTCCTCTTTCTTTCCTTCAAGCATCAGCTAAAACAATAATACAACTGGAATCTTACCATAACATCTGTGTTCTTCTACTATTAATTCTGTTTAACAAATGTGTGGGCTGTTGTATATTACAGAACACATAACTCTATACACAGATGTGGATAATAAAAAGTTGAGAAAAATAAAACTCTCCTAGGTGTGTACCATTGGTTGAGCAAGGCTCAAGGGTTTCTGTTTTATTATTTAATTAACTAAGGACATTTGGGGATCGATTTACTGAAGTAAGTTTTGAAGAATTTTGAAAATACATTCATAGCTACAGCAGCTGACAATGAAGGCTTTAAGTAATCTTTCTCTATTTGAATCAACATTTTCATTAACAGCTTGAGATGAAAACATGAAAAATGATTAGTATTTTCTGCATTGGTATTAAAACACCTTCTATTAAAATCTGTTTTGCCTGGATTAGTTGAGGCTCTCAGGTGACAGGTTCTTATCTCAGCAACATCAGATACAAACCAAGAATCAACCCTGGACAGGATGTCTGCCATTTGCAGGACTCATTCACTAAAGCTGGGTAGAATTAGGATTGCCAGTTCACCTAACATGCATGTGTTTAGGATAGGGGCAAATGGAGAAAGAGTGGGATTTCAAGGGAGCAGCACTAACTGCTGTGCCACCTCTTAATCTCTGGTCCTTTGCTACAGAGAGTCCGAAGTTGAGGCTCCAGCCTCCTTACTTGGTAATAATGTTGGAAAAAACGTGCAGTTTTGTCTTTCCAGTATGTAGTGTGGTTACATGCCCTTTCTCATTTATCTCAGGGTGGAAAGTCTGCAAGTCTATGGAGTCATTAGAGAGTGGCTGGATATCTAAACTTACTTGAAGCACTGATGCATCATAGTGGGCCTGAGAATTAGATGAGGATCCTGAAGCTTGAACTTGTGAAAAATTGGATTGCGCCCCCTTGTCACTTGGACATGGGTGCCAGTATATAAGCCCAGATAGTTGCAGGTCTCCTGTATTTGTTAGGCCAGTCAAAATACATGTTCCTTTTAATATGCAGTAAGTATGCCTAGATAGGGAATGCTGAATATTCCTGGTTGAAGTTAGGGGTGAGGCTACATCGCTCCAAATACCCAGTTTTTATTTTAATAAGATATCTCTGTAGTAGGAGTTCCAGGTGTTAGACAGTTCTGGGGAAAAAATAAATATGTACATCAAATTCAATGCGAACATGATCCTGTGGGCACTAACTTATCAGGTGGGGTCAACATACATAAATGATAAGCTTGTGCTTTAACTGTTAGCATTCTCTTGCCAGAAACAATGAATTAAATAAATGCATTCAAAGAATCAAAACAAGAAAAGAAAAGAAACTGAATGATTTGATCTGCCTTTGTCTTGGGTATTAGACCACTGACAGCTAAGAGTTTTGGACAAATGACCACTGTGTCAAAGTCAAAAATGGGGCAAACCAACTACCACCAATTATCCCTTCTTAACATAAATTCAATTTTACAATTAACCATGATTATTTTATGACATATATTTAGGGGGAAAAAAACAACATTGAAATCCAATGTTGTTGGATTTTGTGGAAGAATAATTTTAGGGTAACATAGCATTCATCTTTAAGAAATTGCATAAAGGGTTAATAAATGTTGGAAATGAGATATAGATCAAGTGAACAACAAAATGTACACTGAAATATAAGAATCGGTTTAGGAAAAATACTGAGATGGTCAAGTAAATAAAGAATGTACCGGAAGAAAGGTTGATGCAATATATAAAATGTACTGAAGGATGACTAAGAGATGACTAAGAAATCAGCAGATGTCCTATAAATGAGAATGGACAGTTGTTATATGCACAGAAATTTCAAGGTTGGCGGTTCATCTCAAAAGGTATTAGAAGAACCAGAATATAATATAATCTTACTTTTATTTTATATAAATCATTTGGGTGTAAACCACCAAATCAATCAGAGTAAAATGTATGCATTGTTGACACTGTATGTAAATTCATCCATCCATCCATCCATTTTCCAACCCGCTGAATCCGAACACAGGGTCACGGGGGTCTGCTGGAGCCAATCCCAGCCAACACAGGGCACAAGGCAGGGAACCAATCCTGGGCAGGGTGCCAACCCACCGCAGGACACACACAAACATACCCACACACCAAGCACACACTAGGGCCAATTTAGAATCACCAATCCACCTAACCTGCATGTCTTTGGACTGTGGGAGGAAACCGGAGCGCCCGGAGGAAACCCACGCAGACACGGGGAGAACATGCAAACTCCACGCAGGGAGGACCCGGGAAGCGAACCCAGGTCCCCAGGTCTCCCAACTGCGAGGCAGCAGCGCTACCCACTGTGCCACCGTGCCACCCCTATGTAAATTCAACAGTTTATAAAATGAACCTCTATTCTTCATTTCTCTGACCATGCTGTAATAGACTGCTTTTGAAGAATGCTCCCTCCAAGGTATTTTGCAGAGCAGTAATTAAAAGATACAATGAACAGCTTTTCTCCTACCTGATTACTGAATTGTCCTGTTAGAGGATGTTTCCTTCTTTAATAAGATGTTAAATTTTGACCACAGTTTGTGTTTCGGAGGCCCAGATTTCAGTCATTGATTCATAATAGCTCTTCAGTTTTGAAGATAATTTGAAGAGACGGACAATACTGATGCAGAAAAAGAGGGTGGCATCACAAACAACACCAAACCGTGCAGCTGCCTTTAGGCTGATATCAAGGTCAATTTAAAATTGAGTACTATGCAGTGTCAGACACTAGTTGGACAACCGATATCGCTCACAAAAAAGTAAGGCAGAAGTCTTTTCTCTAACAGTATTAAGCATTTGCCTAGGACGCAGATCATAAGGGGGCGAAAAAGCCCATCCACATGGGTTAGCTGCAGAACAGTCGGTTGGCGCACTAATAAGCCTGGCCTAGGGTGCAAAATAACCTAGCACTGGCACTGGAGGACATGCATTCAGAACTGTGGAATTCGCACATCAGCCTGATTGTTATAAATTGATACTGTAAATACAAAACTATACACATTATGAATTAGTGTACCTTAGAGATATAAACATTACTTTACTGAGATAGGATGATTGTGGAGCAGTCAGCTCACACTTTCTGATCACACTTTGAGAATTAATATTTAAGAGGACATCCTATGGAATAAACAGAAAGTACAATCACCCTCTTGTTATCTCAAAAAAAAAACCTGAAAGTTTGAGTTTTAACTAAAGGACTAATTTAGACTCCAGGGGAAAACCAAGTGATCATGGGGTAAAATCCCACAGAACACATTCCTCACATCATTTGAATTCTTGGCTAATCTGTGATACCTGTACTGCATATATTTTGTACCCCACGGCTATTCAGCCACTAACTCCTATAAGCTTATCTGCTGATCTGAGACCTTTCCACTCCGAAATGAATTTGTGCTGTTAATTTGTTTGCACTCCTCATTCACACTACATCCTGTTAATCTTTCTCCGTAGTTGTTTTTGGTTGTGGCAAAGTCCTGTTTTTTGCTGTTTCTACTTCATCAACCTGTGTGTCTACTGCACTACATGTTGTAGTCACATACTGTACTGTGCTGTCACTAGGGTGGTCCCAGGGGGAGCTTGTGAAGGCTTAAGACGTACCTAAAAATCCTGAAGCCATCCCATAGTACCACATCTCCAAAAAAAAAACTATTAAGTATAATGTTATCAGTCTAACACAGGCATAATAAAACCATAAAACATTTTCTTTCACATAATTTGACGTAGACTTTATTTTATTTAGTTTAAATATAAATATGTTTAATTTCAAATGAAAGCTTTGTCTTGACAGCATCCTTTGTCTTTAAATGTTTTTTTTTCCCTCAGCCCCATCTTGGTAATATTTCTGCTCACCCACAGCCACTTCTGTCTACACTTTTTGGCACCACTGGTTGTTACTGCATGTTTGAATTTTCTGTGCCAACAGGACAATAAAGAAAACCCTGCATTGCACCATGAGCAAATATAATGATAATAAACCTAACTGGAGTGAATTGCAATGAAAATGTCACCCTGCTTCAGTTAAAAACCAAAGCAAGGTAAACTAATAGTTCTTGATTTTTAATTGTAAGCATCTTTTTTAAAGCCTCACATTTTAAGTCTGGCTTCCTCATTTAAAGGAGACTTTTCTCACTTTTAGGTCAATGAACTGAGCTTGTTACTCAGCTTTTCCCTTTAACTTTTTCATCTGCAAAACAGTTTATAGTTTTGGGGCCTTTGGTGTCCACGCCACTTTCCTAACTTGGTGAAATCAAAGCATTCCAAATTATGAGCAATGAACAACAACAAAAACTACAATTTGAACACTCTTAAATGTGAAAATTTAGGTAGGTACAATATAAATCCATTCTCTCAACCCACATTTTTCTGATCAGCTTTGCAATTCTGGACTCAAATTGGGTATCCGTCTTGGATAGTAATATGGTCTGTTATGGGGCATACTAATTTTTGAGTCTTTAATTCATCTACTGTAAGGCATCAAGGGCAGGAAGAAGTCCAAAAGAAAATTCCCAGGATTGAGAAACAGCCACGGCAGCAGGGGAAGGACAAGTCTTGTTCATCAAACAGTGAGAATGTGGGAGATATAAGGGGGTGGCACAATCTGTTGGTGAACGGCATTTATCAAAAGGCAATAGCCAGAGGGACAAGCAAGTGGTGACATGAGTAGAAACATGTTATCCTTTCCCAGGGTAATGGTGACAAGACAAAATAGCAGATGGACAAGATATATGAGCATGTGTTCAAATGAAAGTGCAATGCCATGGATGGTTGGCAAGAGGTGGAACCAATGTGAGCATTTGTAAAGGTGCAGGCTGGCAGAAGGCAAATCACAAATCCCTAGCCTGATAAGTGGAAGTATTTGGTCCCAAAAGGAAAGAGTTTGAAACATGTTGTCGATTTAAAGAGAAGTAAATATAATGAAGGATGAGAGTCGGGTGGCACGGTGGCACAGTGGGTAGCACTGCTGCCACGCAGTTAGAAGACCTGGGTTCGCTTCCCGGGTCCTCCCTGCGTGGAGTTGGCATGTTCTCCCCATGTCTGCGTGGGTTTCCTCCGGGTGCTTGGTTTCCTCCCACAGTCCAAAGACGTGCAGGTTAGGTGCATTGGCGATCCTAAATTGTTCCTAGTGTGTGCTTGGTGTGTGGGTGTGTGCGCTCCAGCAGACCCCTGTGACCCTGTAGTTAGGATATAGCAGGTGTGAAGGATTGCCGGCTTTTTACTCCGGCCCTCACCCCCAGGCCGCCAGGAGGAGCTCTCCCAGCAGCGTGGGCGTGCCCCGAGTTCCAGCAGGGCCTCATGGACTATGTAGTTTTTATACGCAGCCCTGCTGGATACCTTGGGGACCACCAGGAGTTGTTGTAGGAGGACTCGGAGGCTCTTATGTGCCCTATAACCCGGGAGTACGTCATGGTCACGCGACAGGAAGATACGATGTGCTTCCGGGTTAAAGAAAAGGACTGTTTGCCCTGACCCGGAAGGAATAAGGAACTGTGGACTGATTGGGCAGAAACACTTCCGGGTCAAGGAATATAAAATGACGATGGGAACTCCCAGACGTTGAGCTGAGCTGGGTGGAAGGGTGGCAATGCGTCTGGGAGTGGAGGATTGGTTATTGTTTATTGTTTAATTATTTGAGTATTGTGGAGTGGAGGGTGCTTTGTGCACTATTATTATTATTATTAATAATAAACCATTATTTGGACTTTTATCTGGTGTCTGATGTCCAGTCTGAGGGTTCAAGGGGTCACGGAGACCATAATCTGTCACACAGGTTGGATAATGGATGGATGAGAAACTCTGAACTTTAAAGGGGAATGATAGGCCCCCAATGTAAGGACACTGGGGTCCTTACATTGGTATTGCAGGTAAAGAAGTAGAGCCAGTCATGACTCCAGACCAAAAGTGACCCTGAGATGGGTTGTAAAGCCTCTTTGTGGCCAGAGGCTTAAGGATTCTGAAGTTGTTAATGAGACTGTAGTGAAGTCTTGACCAAGGGCAGAAGGAGGAGAAGTCAGGGGCTAGAGAGGAAGTGCATGTGCGTGACAAAAACAGAGAGTGACAGAGAAGAGAGGTGAGGAAAAAGAGGGCTTTGTGTGGTATTTTCAGATAGGCAGGTTAATAGAACCAACTATAAGGTAGAAAAGGGTTCAACACCCAGTTGGGTAAGATAGTGACATAGCAGGTTTTTGCTTATCTTTCTGTTTACTCAAACTCTATCCTACAGTTAATATTTTGTTTATGAAAGATTACATTTTTGTAATTATTTTAAGTTCTTGGTGTTATTCTACATTCAGCCACAGGAGATGCATAGTGTGTTTCTTCGTGCCGGTCCCAAGCCCGGATAAACAGGGAGGGTTACGTCAGGAAGGGCATCTAGTGTAAAATTTTGCCAAATCAATATGTGGGTCAGCTCAAGTTGGAAGACAAAGTCAGAGAGGCAAGACTGCGTTGCTTTGGACATGTGCAGAGAAGAGATGCTGGGTGTATTGGGAGAAGGATGTTAATGATTGAGCTGCCAGGCAAGAGGAAAAGAGGAAGGCCTAAGAGAAGGTTTATGGATGTGGTGAGAGAGGACATGTAGGTGATGGGTGTAACAGAACAAGATGCAGAGAACAGGAAGATATGGAAGAAGATGATCCACTGTGGCAACCCCTAACGGAAGCAGCCGAAAGAAGAAGAAGAGGTGTTATTCTAGTTTCCATTTAAAAGGCTGACATAAGGAGCTCTTCATAACACATTTTCATGCATGTTTTTTGGAATGCAAGTAAATATCAGTTTGTCAACAGAATATCAGTAGAAATATGAGGAAAGTGCAAAATCAGTGGCTAACACATTTTCTGGAGAGGGAAGACAGCGGTATTACCCACTGTATCACTGTGGTGCTTTTTACCTGTAGGGTCCCAAGTTCAAATCCCAGCTCAGTCACTGTCTGTACAGTTTGGCTTTCTGAACAGATATTTTCTCATTACCCATGTATGTGTGGGTCAGGAGAACTAGCAACGCAGGACCAGCCTAGTGTTAGTGAGTTTGGTTGTATGAGTGAGAGGGTCATATAATGGAGTAGTAGTAGCAGCCAATGGTGCCAGCACATGGGCTCTGAACAGATTCCTTATAGCATGAAAGAATGGTTTACTGTTTTTGAAACATTTTAATAGCTATTTAATGTTTTTGTCTACATATAATTCTCCAAGAATCAACCAGGCTTACCCCCAAAATAGATCTTGTACGATCCGTGGTGATTTTCAAAGATAAACACCATAATGAACCAAAAACAATTTAACATCATATCCAGTAAAATGATTCATTAATTGATTACACCCATGGCATACAGATATCAAAATAGCCCATACTTGGCCTTTTATTGGGCCCTTGAGCAAGGCCCTTAACCTGCAATTGCTTTCTCCTGGGTATGACATCAATCTGTATCCAGCCCTGCTAGTCCTGTCCTCCAACTTACAGGGAAAATTTGGGAATTAGTGGTAGGAGTGGCACTACCAGCTACCATAAAACACCTCACACTGTTCCAGTGTGGTGCTGAGGTGTCACCCTGCTGCACTCGGGTCCCAATCTAGTTGGTTCGTCATGTGGTGGGTCTGGCGACACGCTATCAGCGCATACTCCCAACTCTTGGCCTTTTATAATATGCCATTGGCTACGATGGCAACTGTAGGATACCCATTCTGATACAGAGAAAGAAGATGATGTAATTCAAAACAGTGATGGAATTAGCTTGGGAAGCAAAGGCATACATATGAAAAACAGAAGAGAAGCCCAAAACAAATAATTATGAGATGGCGATAATAAGAATACTGTATGTAGTCAATCATATATAAGAAGGAAGGAAAAAAATCATATAGCATCAAAAAGAATTATCTACATCTGAAAGAATAACACACTACTTAGTATAATAATAAATGTGTTGTTTCTTTCAGCTGTTACACTTAAAAACATGAAATGCTTACAGTTTTGTGCAATGGATAAATGACGATTTTCTTATAATGTAACACCTTTTTGCAGGTTGACTATATAGCTTTGTTTTTAATCTAAGTATATACATCCGTATCTACTCAGGAAATGAGTTAATGGATTTCCTGAATATTAACACAGCACCACTCTCAATAAAGTTCTTTCTAACCAAGAGAAAATCCATGTAGGGACGTCCTTTTTCATTTACTCACAAGATTTCAGTACAAACAGTTTATAATAAAGAGGCCCACATACTTCAGTGAACTTCAAACACTCTGAGTGTTTTTCTGTAAGGATAGGACTAGGCTGATGTTGTAATCAGGTTAGTCATTACTCCCACGAAAAAACTGTCCTAATGAAAGGGAAGTACTTCTTTTACCGAAATTGAAGCACTCACCCCTGCACTTCAGCATGACATTTAACAGGCATGAGTGTTTTTCTGCCAAAATAAACAAGATGTACAAAAAGTTCCTGTTTTCTAGATAACCAAAACTAATCATGCAAAGTAGGGTTTCTCAAATGAATCCCTTCATTTATAGTAAATTATTATTCTTTCTATTATGTAATTTTAGCATTGTAGATTAAAGAAAATCATATCAACATAAATCTGTAAATAACGGATGCTTTTTACTTATTTTGGTGTATATGTAACATCCACTTCGGCAGGTGACCTTGGAACAAAATAATTCAACCACAGATGCTTTAACTGTCCAATGTGATAGCTGGCCTGCTTTCACCATGCTGAAACACCATCAAGTTTGCTAAGACATGCCCTTGGAGTTCCAATATATCCAAATTGTGTTAGACATACAATGTCACTTTGACAAAGTCTATCATATAAACAGTTAAGTCCACAAGTATTGGGACAGTGACACAATTTTCATAATTTTGGCTCTCTATGACACCACAATGGATTTGAAATAAAGCAATCATTATGTGACTGAAGTGTAGACTTTCAACTTTAATTTAAGGGGTTTACCAAAAATACTGTATGAGCCATTTAGGAATGACAGCCATTTTTCTTCATAGCCCCCAAATTTCCAGGCGTTCTAGCATATTTGGATATTTGACTCATTATTGCATTAACTATTAAGCAGGTAAAAGGTCTGGAATTGATTCCATGTATGGAATTTGCATCTGGAAGCTGTCACTGTGAACTCTCAAAATGAGGTTAAAGAGCTGTCCATGCAAGTAAAAACAGTCCATCATTCGGCTGAGAAAACAAAATAAACCCTTTAAAGAGATAGTAAAAATAAGAGGAGTAGTCAGATCAACTATTTGTTACATTCTTAAAAAGAAGGAACACACGGGTGAACCCAGCAACACCAGAAGGTCTGGAAAACCACAGAAGGCAACTGTGCTGAATGACTGCAGAATTCTGTCCTTGGTCAAGAAGAACACCTTTACAACATTTAGCCAAACCAAGAACACTCTCTTGGAGGTAGACCTATCATTGCCAAAGTCTACAGTCAAGACGAGACTTCAAGAAAGTAAAGACAGAGGGTTTACCACAAGGTGCAAACCACTGGTAAACCACAAGCATTGGAAGGAGAGATTTGACATTGCCAGAATTGCCAAAATTTTTAAGAGCCTGTCCAGATCTGGAATAATTTTCTTTGAACAAAGGAAAATAAGATCAATATATAACAGAGTGGTGGAAAGAGAAGAGTCTGGAGAAGACAAGAAATGGCTCATGAGCTGATGAATACCACATCATCTGTGAAGGCAGTTTAATGGAATGATCATGCACGGCTGCAAATGCAACTCGGTCACTAGTTTTTATTGATGACATGACTGGTGGCAGATGTAGCAGGATGAATTCTGAATTGTATTGGTCTATACTATCTGCTTAGATTCAGCCAAATGCTGCAGAAATGATAGGACACCACTTCACAGTTCAGATGGACAATGACCCAAAACACACTGCGAAAGCAAACCAAGTGCAGTTCAAGATAAAGAAGTGGAAAATTCTTCAATGGCCACGTCAATCAACTGACCCCAACTTAATTGGACATGCATTCCACCTGCTGAAGGTAAAACTGATGGCAGAAAGCTCAACAAACAAGCAAAAACTGAGGACAGCTACAGTAAAGGCTTGGTAAAGTATAACTACTGTAGAGTGCAAATGCAGCACTTCGAGATGGCCATAGTTTCCAGACTTCAGGCAGTCATTGACTATTTGACTAAGAATTTTTAACCAAATATTGAAAATGATCATTATATTTATGATAATGTTAGCCTGTCCAAATATCATTGAGACCCTGAAAATAGGGATGGCATGTATAAAATGGCTGTCTTTTCTAAACAGCTCATACAATATTTTTGTTAAACCCCTTGAATTAAAGCTGAAAGTCTATACTTCAATCACATCTTTATTGCTTTGTTTCATATCCACTGTGGTGGTGTACAATAAGGTGGAGCCATAATCATGAAAATTGTGTCAATGTCCAAATACTTATGGATCCAACTGTAGCTGTATGCAAATAACGCAGCCAGTTGAAGAGGGGGGTGGCAGAGATGAATTTCACAGTAATAAAGACACAAGAGATGTCAGCATGAGTATAAGTCAGTATGCCATCAGGACAGGCTCAACCATTTTTGTTTAAAGACAGAAATATTCCCAATCACAACAAAATCCTGAAACGTGGCAACTGCAATTACTTTGCAGGTGTAAAATTTGTCTGAGATGTCTAAATGTCTAAACAAACTTATAACAATAAACATTTTGTGACAGAGAAACTGTGTCTGTTTTTGGGGTTATTCAGAAAGAATGGTCATTGGGCAGGCAAAGGTTATGGCATGGAATTTAAGAGGATCAAAACCAAGACCAATGTCGCAATCAGAAGTTGTCCTAGTATTTCTTTATGTTTGAAGTGATCTTACAAGTCTATTGCAAGGTTGTTCCCTTGTATTTATCCAAAATTCATACACCTTTCTGAGCATATCCTCATGCTTATATTGATGGATGGTGTTACACAACATATTCCTGTTGGCCCACATTGCAGTCAGAGTGTGCTTTTGCCAAAAACAATATGGCAGCCCCCCCATGTAGAACAAAATAACCAGTTCACTTAGGAAAACATCCAATGTAATTCAAAAAATGAAATAGAATGACACAGAATAATATTTATCAAGTTCTTAACAGCAGTCCTTTCAGCCATGTTGTCTGTATCTTGTCAGTGTCTCATTATTTTGGATATAGTATAAAGCACTGTGCAATTTTTCTGTCATCTCTTCTTTGTACATCACTTCTAAAAAGCTTTTTCTATTTTTTGTGCAAATAACTTCTAATTTATTGCCATTAAAGAAAAAAGCCCTCTTTCCAGTGGGAAATGGAAGCCTGTTCATTTTCCAATGGAAAAAGCCCCATTATGGCTTGTCTTCCTCCTTCCTTTTAACTAAATGAACCAGCTAACATGACTCTATGCACTGTACCAAAGGTTTCAAGAGTTTTTAAAAGCTGAGAAAAAAACTGAGAGAAAGTGGATCAGCACACACTACTCACTACATGCCTGTTCTGCACTTTGTGCAAATTATAGCTATGAGAATTTTATGTAAGAGAAACTACAGGTGAAATCGCACATCACATTTGGCTAAAGTGTCCACAAGTGTCCTATAGGAACTTTGCTCATCCTGATCCTCATCTTGATCAACGACATTTCATCTACAGGTATGTCTGAAGTATAAATCTGGCATGAGCTGCACCAATTCTCCATGTTCAAATATAAAAATAGAAAGTTAAAAAGTTGTTTTTAAACAAAGGAGGCTAAGACGGTTAATTAGTCACCATGGCAATATTATCAGTATTTAATGTATGTTCAATGCATTTTACTTCTTTAACATTTGTGTCATGACCTAAAATAATGTAGGAAAGCATGTTTATGATCTTCTAGTGGCAAGTATCTCATGAGGAAACATACATACATGTGAAATTATACATGATGCTGGTACATTCCCCTGGAATGCATCCATAAATGGAAATGGGAAAAGAATGACAGGGACATAATAAGGATTTAGGCAATACTGAGAAAGCCAGAGACAACCAACTGCCAAAACTAAAGTTGCTAAAAAGAAAACATAGTTACAATAATAAAGCAAAAAGATCCTCTCACTAAATGGTTTTGATTTGTCCCTAACTAATGCTAGCAAACATTTGCTTTTTCAAGTTGATTATCCCAATGCTTGGATAGCGAATGTTGCGTGCAACCGTCTCAAATAAGGTTTGTGTGGTGATGCAGCAGGAGTTATTATAAACAACAGCCTTGAAAAACAATTCTGAAGCAACAGTGGATAAAGTGAGTTTTATAATATTAATAAAAATAAACAGAAAGCTGAAATGTATGCAAAAATAAACAAAACCATAAGAGATACCATACCTGGGTATTACCAGTCTTACTATGTAGTACTAGGGTGTTGTACCGTGTTAGCCATTATGAATGTAGAGAAAAGCCAAGCAAAATGACACCTTTTATTGGCTAACTAGAAAGATTACAATATGCAAGCTTTCGAGGCAACTCAGGCCCCTTCTTCAGGCAAGATGTAATACAGAAACTGAAGTTTCCTATGTTTATATACACACTCTAGGACAAGAAACAACAGAAAACTCAGACTAAAAGAATTTTTCCACAAGAAAGAAAACAGTAACACACAGGAACCAACAACAAGCAGTTACAACAACCCCACCAATAAATCCACATGGACACCAGAAGCTGGCAGAAACTCTACCCTGGATAATTATATAGACTGCTTCCGACAGAGAGTGAAAACAGGAATCTTAAACAGGCAACAAAATCGGATAGAAAACATTACTAGGGATGAGTGGAGAGCCATACATTCACTAAGGGAAAATACAGAAATCATTATCAAACCAGCAGACAAGGGGGGTGCTTTAGTCATCATGAACACGTCAGATTACATACAGGAGGCACAAAGACAATTGTCCAATACTATGCATTATCACAAACTGCAAGAAGACCCAACAGATCTCTACAAAAAGGAACTAAAAAAAATAGTAAGTAGCTTTCCTCTTGACATCAGGGATCATGTAAACAGTTTAATTCCTGAGAACCCCAAAATGGGTTACTTCTACATGCTTCCTAAAATCCACAAAGAAGGGAACCCAGGAAGACCTATAATCTCAGGAATTGGCTCCCTTACAGAAAATGTTTCAGGTTGGGTGGAGCAGATCCTTAAACCCCTCACCCGTAACACAACCAGCTACATCCAGGACACCACTGACTTCTTAAAAAAACTGTCTGCTTTAGGCCCCTTACCTGAGGGAACCTTACTGGCCACAATGGATGTTGAGGCACTTTACACTAACATCCCCCAATGATGATGGCATATTGGCATGTGAAATGTACCTCAAACAACATGATTTACCCACAAAGTCAGTAATAGAAATGATAAAATTCACTCTGACACATAATCTATTCTCTTTTGGACAGGATTGCTACTTACAACAAATGGGGACTGCAATGGGATGTCGGTTTGCACCTCACTATGCAAATCTTTTTATGGCAAAATTGGAGGAAGATTTCATGTCAATGTGCATCGTAAAACCAATGTTGTATCTCCGTTACATAGATGACATCTTCATAATCTGGACTGCCAGTGAAAAGGACCTCCTCCATTTTCATAATGAATATAATTGTTTTCACCCCAACATAAAGCTGAAGCTGAATTACTCAAAAACAGAAGTCAGCTTCCTTGACACCACCGTTCAACTGAAAGACAACACCCTTGTAACTTCTATTTTTCACAAACCGACAGACAGACGGACCTACCTGAAAAATGATAGCTTCCACCCCAAGCATATAAGGCGCTCCATTATTTTCAGCCAAGCAATACGGTACAATCGTATTTGCTCAGACCCAACAGACCGGGATCAACAACTGCAGGAGCTCAGACAAGATTTCATCAAACAAGGTTACACCCCGAAAACAACAGACACTCAAATAAGAAGAGCTACTGCCATACCCAGAGACAACCTTCTGGAATATAAAAACAAAGACAACAAGGATCGCATCCCCCTTGTTGTCACCTACAACCCACATCTTGAAACACTTCGAAAAATTATAAAAGAACTTCAGCCAATACTAAACAATGACCAAACACTGAACAATGTATTTCCTGAACCTCCCCTCCTGGCATACAGACAACCACCAAACCTTCAACAATTAATTGTCCGAGGCTCCCTAAGTGAACCAACAGAAAATGGCACATCTCCATGCCTACAGAAAAGATGCAAAACATGTGCCCACATCTATGATACAGACCGTATAGTTATACCACACTGCCGACTCGAACATCACATCAAGGGATCATTTTCCTGCAGATCATCTAATGTAGTCTACCTAATTTTCTGCATGAAATGTCCTGACACTGCACTCTATGTGGGAGAAACTGGACAAACACTCCGCCAGAGAATGAACTTACACAGGTTCCACATTAAACATGGCAACACAGATGTTCCTGTGGCGGCCCACTTCAACAGCCATGGACACTGTGAGAAGGACTTTAAGGTCACAGTGCTTATGGGCAACTTCAAAACACAGCAAGAGAGAAAAGAATGGGAAGTTAAACTCATGCTAAAATTTAATACTTTACAACATGGATTGAATAAAGACAAGAGTTTTATGGCCAGATATGAGGATTGTTTACATCTCTCAGAATGACAGACAACCTGTCTACAGACCCACATTGTTTTGAAAAACTCATTACAAACTTCAAAAGACTTTGTTGGACAGTTATCTTATCCAGAGATCTTGACAATACATTGTTCTTTTCTCTCTTGCTAAATTAACCCTAGCCTGAATGAATCTATTAATTTTTTACATACAAAATCTCTCATTTAAAGATTTACCAATGTTGTTTCTTGTCCTAGAGTGTGTATATAAACATAGGAAACTTCAGTTTCTGTATTACATCTTGCCTGAAGAAGGGGCCTGAGTTGCCTCGAAAGCTTGCATATTGTAATCTTTCTAGTTAGCCAATAAAAGGTGTCATTTTGCTTGGCTTTTCTCTACAGTCTTACTATGGAAACTGTTGAAATAGTAGAAAACCACTTTTTCAATTAAAAAAAAGAATTCAGATGATAGGACATTTTTTAAGAGTAAAAAGAAGACGTGGATGCTTAAAGTAAAAGAAAAATATTTGATTAAAGGATACTGTACTTCTTTTGTGAACGCACATTTAGAAGAATCTTCAGAGATTTTATAGTTTTTTTGGTGAATCACATAGAAGAAAAATTAAGAAAAGTCCACCAAAAAAATGAAACAACTGGAATAAATGATCTTTTTTATTCCTCTTATGGATGTATCTATATAGCAGCCATTGTCACAGGAGGCTCAAGCCCATTGGGGCCCATGGCCTCCGACAGGGGGCGCCCCAAGCCTCATGGAGCCCGGGAAACAGGCACTTCCGCCACACCTGGGAAGGTGGAGGAAGATCCTTCCAGGGACACCCAGAGTGCTTACAGGTGCAAGGGCAGCACTTCCGCCACACCAGGAAGTGCTGCCTGAAGAGGGTCATCAGGCACCTGGAGCACATCCGGGTGAGAATAAAAGGGGTCGCCTCCCCACAATCGGGGAGCTAGAGTCGGGAGTGGGAGCAGGACGAAGCTCCTGTGAGGAGAGGAAAGGCAGCCTACGGACACTGAATTAGAGACCTGTGGAGAGGGTGATTGGTGATGGGGGCACTGTGTGCTGTGTGGGACTTGCTTATTGGGAAATAAATGTGTGGTTTTATAAAGTGCTGGTGTCTATCTGATGGTGTTCGGACCCAAGCTCACACCATAAAAAAGAGGAGGAAAAGAATGGCATCAAAATGTCAAAACAGAAGCAGAAAAGAGGAAATGGAAGAAACAATGTAAAGGAAAAAGAACCTGCAAAGACTACATAATTGTATTACCTAAGATATTAAAATAGGCACTTGACACAAACGTTTAAGGCTTACTTACAGCGCTTACTAATATTTATGTTATATCCAAGGTGTTATTTGATTAAAAGATAAGTTTAGTATTTATCAAGTTTGTCATTTTTCCAACTATCATTTTCACTATCATTGGTTTATCACATTCTGAAAATGAAAACAAAAGCCTTAAACTTACTGAAGACATCCAATGTTCAAGCCAAGAGTGTTATCAAGTATTGATCTACACCCAGCGTATAATTTTCACCAGAAAAACTCATCTCCAAGTGTTGTTATTGACATTATTGAATGCTGATACCCACATGTAAATTGCTGCCTCTGTTCTGTACAAGACTAGCCAATAATCACTGGAAAAAATGTCATATGATCACTCAGAGTCTTGATGCGTTCATAAGAAGTTGTACACCCAGAAAAGAGAGAATGGATGCAATTTACTTCACAGCACAAGAAGGATTAAACTTTTTTTGTAATTAACAAGTATTATGGACACATTTCCAGTATTCTGTGTTAAAACAGGCATTTAAAGACACTGACTGATACCAGTCAATTTGTAAATATTTAGGGAGAGCATGCAAACTCCATGAAGGCCCTGTGAGGCAGGGATGACAGCTCTGTGTCACTACCCTGCCTATGCTAAAACATTGATACTAAACTTTTACCTGATTAAAACTAAATGTATGCCTATTAGGTCTGTTTAGTTTCTGTCACCTGATTGAAAAATATGCATGTGCTCAAACTCTATTTTACTTGCTGCCAAAAGACTACCAAATCATACACAATGATTATTGTGAAAAAATGCAATTATTACAAAATAATACAATCAATTTTTTTGAGTTGTGGGAATAAGCTCCCATATGATTCAGTATGTACGACAGCATTAGGGGTAATGTCAAAACTTCACTCAAAATGGCCACTAGGAGCAGGCAAGCAAACATGAAGTGTATGCTTAGCTCAACAAAATAACACCAAGAAACTGCGATATACTTTATTGCTTCCAGTTTACTTGTGTTGTCACAAGCATGACTCAGAAAACGAAGAGGCACATTTTCTTAAATAGGAAACTTTGCTGCTTCAAAGTGTACATATTTGTTAAATTTTAAGATTTTTGTTTTCACGTTGATAGAATTTTTTAAAATTTATAAAAAAAACATTTCGCTTAAAACCAGTGATTCCCAACCTTTTGTATTCCCTGCACCCCACAAAAGTAATATCACCTTTGAAGATTTTTAACCACAAATTGAACCACATACACAGTACTGTGAGTGAACAAAGTGAACTCAATAAAAATACACTTTCAACTCAGTGCATGCAATTTAAATATAAACTGAGCAATTTACCTTAATAAAGCTCAATAATCCAGTAAATGTGTTCCCTGGGGGGTATCCTGCGAAGCATCAAGTGGCATGAGGAAATGACACATGATCAACAATCGAGCAGTTTGGGGGATTGGAGACCCCTGTGAAGCAATGGCTGCCGGCACACCTCTAAGCAATAAAAAACTGTCAACAACCTTTGTCCCCCAATAACACCTACACTGCAGTTTAAACACAGATGTGCCTCACAGTTAAGATTGCTGTGCTGCTGCCAGGTCCACCAGCAGGAGAAATGGGCTGAGTGTAAGCAGCAGGTGTTGCATCCAATTTAGTTCCGCTTGTTCCACTTGGTAAAAATGTCAATCAAACCTCAAAATCAGTGACATTTCATGATCATATCTTTCACAGAAATCGATACTAGGCCTTGCCCTTCTCTGTGGATCATCGCAAGGTCCAAATTTCATTCTCTTAAAAAAAAGTCATTCGCCTTCATGAACGGAACCCGTGAGAATGTGTATTTCTGCGGCTCATTCACAGGTGACAATTGCGAGCACAATGCTTAATTCTCTTCATATCATAGAACAGGAGTGCCAACTCATAAATGACTTACAAATGATGGCATACATCAAGACAACGTTTTTATCACAATAAGCTCGGACATCACACCTCACTCAATTTTGGCGAATTGTGATACAACCTTCCTCTTTGTCACACCCGTGATATACATCTTGCACCCACTGGGGGTACAGGCACCCCAAATTGGGAACCCCTGCTTTAGAACACAATTTCAAGAGGTAAATTAATGTATACTGCAAATGTGAAGAAATAACTTCACTTGAAAAATACAGAAGTGGTGGAAGACATGAAAAACATAAATATAATAATTTTATTAATAATAATAAAAAATCAAACATACATATTTGAAATGTAATATATAACAACAACAACAACAACATTTATTTATATAGCACATTTTCATACAAAAACGTAGCTCAAAGTGCTAATAGTCTTGTTATGGGGTCTCTGGCAAGCGAAGAGTTTTGAACATATATTTAGCGGTCTGTCCACCCACCAATGTCTTTTTTATGTTTCCCTTTTAGCTATGCACACCTCACAAGCTCCATGCACACAGGGAGCCTAAAGACATCAGGAAGTTGCATGAGATGTGCACATAAGGGTGACCCTGAAAACAGGCTGGCCAGAGAGAGAGAAAGCCATGGCATATTGCATGTTTTAGCTTTCGTTTCTTGTTTTGCATAGGTCTCACCTGTGTGCCTGACAATCATTATAAACAGGAGTATAGTGATTTATACATCAAAACGATTGTAGTGGAAAAAGAGTGAAGCTATGAGACAAAAGAAAACATAATAAAACTACAATACAAAAAAGTGCTTGGTTTTGTGGTATGTTTGGAGATCAAGGAAAGGTCAGTCATTTTGATGAAAGTACATTTTAAAGATGGCAGAAGAAAGAAAAAGTACAGCAGTGAAAGAGAGCCTGGGTTCCATGACCCTTTAATTAAAGCATATTGCCTGTCTTTATATATCATTGTACATTTGCTTTACCCTAGATGACTTACAAGATCAGCACATGGTATCACTGAGAAACAAGTAGGTTAAGTCACTTGCTTCAAATAACCAAATACATAGCCTTGCATTATGATGTCCATGGCCTTACAAATTGTTAGTTTAACCTTCTTAAAGGCAATTTTTCATGTTATTGTATAAGTTAGGTCTCTTTTTGCTTTTCTTTGTTTCATTACGGCATATAAGATCCGAGTTTCTATATTACAATGACTACTGAAAAAAAGAAGGATTTCCATGATAGGATGTTTTAAAAAGTTGTTGTATTATATAAACACCCTCCTGGAGGATTCTGTTTTCTCACTTCACGTCATGTTCAAATTTATTGGACTTCCTATTATCATTCCCTCATCTTTTCCTGGCCAACACCTTCTAAACTAGATTTTCTCATCACAAAAAAACATGTCATTAAAGTGAACTCAGTATGCATCAATCCCTATTGGCGTAATTGTTTTTTTTTTTTTTTTTTTTTTTTTAATGAAGGGGTTTGGCAAGAAAAGCTGCTTGGCTCACCTTCAGTTTCTGGGTTGGGCTTTGTACCTTTCAACGAGCACTTCTCAGATCCAGGGGATTGTTTTAACTTGAACTGATTGTTGCTTCCGACTTGCTGAAAGCATTTCCATCAAGTCAGCCACAAATTAACTGTAAATGAGTACTTCCTGCTCTCACTACAATATGCTGCTACTACTATTACTACTACTACTACAACAAAACTAATAATAATAATGCAGTGTGGTGAAAGCAGAACTATTTTAACAGTAGAAGAAAATAATGTGTGTTTAACTATAAATCAACCACATTTGAAGATTGATCCTACAGTGCAGGTAACAGGAAGTAATGGCAAAGTAAGACACAATAACAACCCGCTCCGCTAAGTACAGCTTAGCAGATTTTCAGTGTGGTCTTTTTAAAGTGAAACTCTATCTAGGAAATAACACAAGGGTGTATATGCTGTGATGCTTTTTCACTTTCATTGCTTCCGTTTAGAGTTGGATATCTGGTACTCAAGGAAATGTATTCTATTCTACATGTAAAAACATATACTAGATCTATGCCTTAGGAAACAATCAATAAATGAAGAATGTTCAAACAAGTCGGCATGGTGGCACAGTGGGTAGTGCTGCTGCCTTGCAGTTAGAAGACCCGGGTTCGCTTCCTGGGTCCTCCCTGCGTGGAGTTTGCATGTTCTCCCCGTGTCTGCGTGGGTTTCCTATGGGTACTCTGGTTTCCTCCCACAGTCCAAAGACATGCATTGGCGATTCTAAATTGTGCCTTGAGGTGGGCTGGTGCCCTGCCCGGGGTTTGTTTCCTGCCTTGTGCCCTGTGGTGGCTGGGATTGGCTCCAGCAGACCCCCATGACCCTGTAATTAGGATAGAGCAGGTTGGATAATGGATGGATGTTCAGACAAACTACAGATATTAATTTACTAGTCCTGTTTTGTAACATGATTAGTTTTGCAGCATTTTATTTAAATTTTAAGTTAAAGTTGTCATATGATAATAATTCTTAATTAATTAATATACAGCCAGTTTAAACATGCAAGTACTGATTCATTCTTTTATGTATTACTGGCTAATAAAAAGCATATTGCAGTTTTGCATTTAACTTACAGTTTCTAACATGACCATTGAGCCCTTCCTGGGGAACTCCATGTAAAGCAAGACAGGAAGGAGTATCAGCAAAGACAGACAAGACCCACTGTCTAAAGTCCCAAAATATCTGAAACCCATCTCAGTTGCTCCTCTCAAAACATACATAAAATAAGTTTTATTATTATATGGCAGAATGTTATTGTAGTAGTTAGTACTACTGGCTCACAGATCCAGCATCCTGTGTTCAAATTCCAAACTCAGCTATTGACTTTGTGGAATTTGTGCATTCTTTGTGTTTCTCAAAGTACTCCAGTTTTCCTTCTGTGTTTATAACACAGCACATGTTACATTCAATGCCAGTTCAAAATGTGTTTGTGTGGGTCCTGCCATGGAGTGGCAACTCTTCCTGACTGACTTGTGCCTAGTGCTGAAAGGATAGGCTCTAACACCTGGTGACCTTGAATCGGATTAAGCAGGAATAAGAATATCATGTAATGTATTATTTTTATATGGTGCCTTTATACAATGTGACTTACAAGATTAGGATACGCTATAAGCTTTTACAGCCAGAGCACAGAGAGGTTAAGAGATTTGTTCACATGTCTAAAAGTGAGGGAGTGGTGAGAAGAGATTAAAGTCCAGTGCCCCAGCCACTATAGCATTAGGACAAGCACTGTCCCCCACAGAAGAGAAAAGAGAAAGACTTCAGGTAAGTATCTTGGCAAATATAAATTTGAGGTGTGTTTCTAATATAGAGAATCTGATATGCATCATTAATGTAGGTTATAATCACTGTCTGTTGTTGGTATTATACTGCAACCACCAGTCTACAGAACACAATGTAAGAATCAATTCAACAGACAATAAACTTGGATGTGAAGTTGAAACTGAAATGGCACACTGATATACGATTACCTCACAAATACAGAGTCCTGGGCTTCGAACTACAGTCCTGAACTCTGTCTGTGAGGAGTCTTCACATTCTGCCTTATTTCAGCATGGATACCCTCCATGTAATGGTGTTTCTTCCAAATGCATTATAAGTTACCATAGATACTCGCGTATTAGTCGATCTCGCAGATAAGTCGAGTGTATTGTTTAAGCCGAAAATTACGAAATTTGTTATGACCCGCGTATAAGTCAAAGGTAAAACTTGACAGCTATCAGAGATAGAGGGCGACAATCAGCTGTTAATGGCGACAAAACTCATTGTCATGTCACAGGCATTCCCCTCTGTGCTTGGAGAAATGCTAGACTCGTTGACTCTGCAACTAATCCTTGCGTGAGTTGCGAAATGTAAACAAAGGCAAGATGGCGTCGATATGTAACAAGGGAGCGAAGCGAGTGCAGAAAAGAAAACACTCGGCAGACTATGTTTTGCACATTATCGCTGAGTCAGACTCTGATTTTTCAGAATCGGATTTTATTGACAGTGATCAGGAATCAAGCAAGAGAGTGAGAAGTCGGCATCAGCTGATCAGACACCAGCCAATGCCGCACCAGCTAATCGGCTGCCAGCTGAACGCATTCACGCAGCCGATGCACCTACCGGACTTCACAAGACAGCATGGCTTGCTGTTGGACACGACAGATCACCCGCTGCTGGACTACTTCAGGCTGCTTTTTCCTTTTGCTGCTTTTCAGCTACTGTCAGACGAGACAAACAGGTAGGCAGAGAAATTTTTTGAATCGCGTGCTGCGCTTGCATCGCATTGATAGCGTGCGTTGCCTTGGTTCTTTTGATTTCAAATCTGGTTGCACGTGGCAGCTTCTGGTATGTTTGTTATCCAAAACCTGCAAAAGCTAATGCTCAAATTCAAGTATTTCACAGTTTAAAGAATTATTTAATGAAATTAGAAAAAAACTAGCTAATTAGCAATAGTATTGCTGGCTTTCAAAGACCATGGGAAACGGCAGATGACCAGTGACTTAACACAGTGAAGCGTTGAGTGTACAATGTCATTACCCAAATTCTATGGACAATTGTGTTGCCCCGCGGATAAGTCGATTCTGTTTTTTTGAATGAATTTTAAGGCATAAACTTATACGTGAGTATCTACGGTAATTGTCACCTCTAAGTTCACCCAGTGGGTGTGGATGTGGGTGTTTGTATAAGTTGGCCCTGCAGATATGTTTGGGGCTGTTTTCTGCCTGGTGTATAAAGCTGTACTGGCTTACAACAAACCTGAATTGGATAACCAAGTAAGAAAATGGGTGTTTGGATAAAAATACAATTGGTGCAAGTAGGGCTATTAAAAAAGCTGGGATTTAAAGGCTTAATATAACAATTAGCAATAGTACTGTATATAAATGTCTTCATAACTGTCCCCTGACTAGCATCCCAGTAGCAAAACAGCACCATTTCACCATTTAACTCCACACTAAAATCGTTTTAAATTTGAGAAAAGCTGAAGGAAACCTGACAGGCTCCTTCCTGTTAGTTAATAGAGCCACACTGCCTGTTGGGTGGGTACGAAATCTAGCAAGACCACTGTTTGTAGAGCTGTAAAGTCTACTCACTCTGAGACCAATTATGACCTGACATTAAAACAGGTCATTAACTATGCATTTTCTAAGAAAAAAAATGAATTCTGTATTTAGGAATAATTTTTTTTTCAAAACTTGGAAACATCAATAGACGACACTGTATTTTATCAATGTAAACGTAAAAATACTGAAAACATTTCACTGACATATGAAACCAAATAGAAAAAAATGTACAAAATAATTCTAACCCTATTACAGTGGTGGACACTGTTGCCTCACAGCACAAGGACACTGGATTTAGATACCAGCACAGTCATTGGCTGGAGGGAGTTTGTCAGTTTACTTTCTTTCTACCAACTTCAAGGCAGGAATCACCCTGGACATTGTGTCAGTCCATTGCAAGTCACCCACACACACTTACATTGTTCAGTTTAGAAGTGCCAATTAACATGCAGGTCTTTGGGATATGGGACAAAACCGGGATGCTCTTGGGAATAAGCCAGCCACACATAATAATAATACATTTTATTTATATAGCGCCTTTCCCATGCTCAAGGCACTTCACAGAGTTTAAGAAAGAATGGCAGGGTACACAGTATATAGCATTGTACAAACCAGATAAATAAATAAAGAAGATTAAGACAGTATATTCAGAGAAAAAAAGCCTAACAGACAGCATAATTGATGGTCTAGCACACACACACACAGGTTACATGAGCATCTTGACATAAAGGTAAAATGAGAGAAGGGTAATAAAGTCAAGCAGAGCTAAAAGCCTTCCTGAACAGATGAGTTTTGAGTTGTTTTTTAAAAAAAATCATGGAGTCAGCTGACCTCATTAATTTCGGTAGGTCATTCCAGAGTCTGGGTGCTATACAGCTGAAGGTCCTGTCACCCATGGATTGTAGGTTAGTGTGGGGTACAACAAGATTGCCAGAATCAGAGGACCTTAGGTGGCAGACAGACACATAGTGATGGAGAAGGTCACTGATGTAGTTTGGCGCAAGGTCGTTTAAGGCTTTGTAGGTTATTAGTAGAATTTTATATTTGATTCTGTAAGACACAGGGAGCCAGTGAAGGCGAAGTAGGATTGGAAAAGAAACTTGCAAACATGAAAATAACTTGCAAACTTCACACTGTGCTGGACTTCGGAGCCGTGGGGCAGCAGAATAATATGACAGCCAAAATATTTTTACAATTTTTTTTGGAATACATATTAGTTGTTTAAAAAATATTTGCCATTCAAACAGTGAATTTAAATTAAACCTGCTAATCAGAATAACTGTAAAATACAGACTGAATGTAGATGCCTTTATCCACCCAAGCGATCAGGGCTCAGATTGTTGTACTTAAATGTAAATGCAATTCCTTTTCAGTTTTGCTTGTAACAAGTATTTTTTTTTTAAATAAAACCTACTATATATAGGCTACTGTATTTAACAATACCTAGTTATTCTTATCTAGAGCTCCTATCGTCTTCTCTCTTATCTGTTTCTTGGCTTTACTACTGAAGGCAGTGCTGAAAAAAAGTCCTGATTTTTTACTAGTGTAACTAAGATTATGCCTTATCTTAATAAAGTCCATATTTAAAAACTTGCTCAGATATCTATCATCTTATACCATGCTTACATCATAAACACTGCTGCTCTGTTAAAAAAGAAATGTAAAGATAAAAATTAATTAAATTATACATTGACTGCACAGTTAAATATTTAGAAATACAAGTTAAGTATGTGAGGTCTTAAAATACTAGAAATAAACGATAAATAAATAATCATGTAGGCCATTTCAGAACTGGGTGGGTGACTGTACCATATACCACCTCACATGCCATTAGGCGAGGGGCTGCTCAGTAGGAATAGGAAGTAGCAGGGATATGAGGAATAAATGGGGTCTGGCATCACCCTGTAAGAGTATGGATTGGGAACATCAATTGCCCCTTGTATCCCCTGCTGTCTGACATTCGCACTTTGGAATAATAAAGAGTCTAGCGCAAGAAGATTAGCTTCAGTTGCGCTTCTTAGGAGGCATTCCATCTCATTTTTGGAAGTGTCTAAATTTTTGTTGTCACTGTTTATTATTTTTAGTTTAATAATGATGATGTCATTGCTCATTGATGTTGTCATTGCTCAGACACTTTCATTTTGTATTTATCTTTACATCACCATAGCCATGTTTTTTACTGCTGCTATTTGTATTGGTTATCATGCAGCGCAGGGATTACTTAACACACTAGACAGTAAATAACGAGACTGATTAAATAACTCACCTTTATTTACATGTATTACAAATTGAATGCTTTTCCCCTTCAATATATTCCCCATTTGCATTAATACATTGCTGCAGTCTTGTTTTCCACTGGTCGAAGGCATGGAGCAAACCAATTTCTGT